>NW_026775165.1:82500-97500 GCF_963082965.1 Carassius carassius | reverse complement strand
GACCTGAATCAGGTGTGAAACATGCAGAATGTGCAGTGTTTATGGCTCCACAAGCAGGGTTGGAATCCACTGTATCTTGCATGTTTTGCTGGTGATCAACATGAATACATTGGTTCACCAGACAGACCGCAGTAATTCAGTCTGGTCTTTTCAGCAGGACTACAAAAATATTCTACCTGACATGCCCAGATTACCCAGATAACACAGAGACTCTAGTTCTACTTTTGAGCCAATCATGTTCTGCTCTTTTGTTATTACCTTGTTTAGATGTATAGTCAGGGATGTTAAACCTTCCCATGGTCAAGACTACAGACCACCACAGGGAGGCTCAAATGCAGACAACATGCTGATGGAACCTGCAGAGCCTTCACTGATACAGCTGACTTGTGATATCTCATCTCCTAAACTCACTACGGATAAACTATGATCCTCTGTTCAGCATCCAGCATCCTCCTCACATGTTAGCAGGATATTTATTTCTCTTTGTATCTAAATATCTCTGCGTCTGAGGCAAGTCCTACTCTTACTTTGCCTCTTTTGTTGAAGTGGAGATAAACTGGGGGTCTGTAGATGACGAGCCAGTGGAAGCAGGAATGTGAGATGGACTTAAGGTTGGAGTGGACAGAACGTTTAAGGTCTGAGTCTGGCTAGCAGCAGGCTTCTGTGGCTGTGAAGCAGCTGGAGATGGAGTTGATGAGGGAGAAGGTGATGGTGCAGCTGCAGGAGCTTTAGCAAGTGGAGCTTGTGTTTGCGATTGGGTCAGAACAGGGGTTGAAGGTCTACTTTGGGCTGGGATATTGTTGGGAGAGCCTGGGGTCCAGGAAGAGCTCGGAATCTGTATGGTAGTTGAGGTTTGGGTTTGAATGGAGACTGCAGAACAAGTCAACAAAGGACCAAGAACCTGGACAGGGGCTGGCATCTGGATAGCAGAGCTCTGGCTCAGGATGGAACTCATAGGTTTACTTGGAGTCTGGGCAGGAAGCGGACTATGAACAGAGGTTGAGGCCGGAGTTTGTGCAGATGCTGCGATCTGGACAAGAGTTGGACAACGACCATGGGATTGGGTTTGGATGGCCATTGGTGTTCTAGATTGGGTGGGGGTCAGAACAGGGGTTTGAACAGGGGTTGGTGATCGAGTTGGGGTGGTGGTCTGAGAAGGAGTGATGTTGGGTGTTGAGTTGGTGGTGCAGGATAATGGGGACGGTGGAGGAGGCGTCTGAGAGGGTTTGGTACGGGAATTCTGAGCCAAAGAGGTGCCGGGAGATGAAGTTGGAGAGGTGGAGGTGGACTGAGAGGGAGAAGGAGAAGGAGGGCGTAGGTAAGGAGGAGGAGAGGTTGAAGGAGGAGTAGGTATTGCATTGCCTGATTTGGCACGTTGGGTTTGAGGAACCCCTAGACCAGAAGATGTGGCCGTGACGGATAAAGGAGGGTTGGCGGAACAAAGAGGGTTTTGCTTCGGGGAGGAAAAGAAGGGGACAAGGGGTGACGGAGCTGATCCTGGAGCTGTTGTGAGTGGAGGTGTGTGTGCTAATATCAGGGGTGTTTGTGTCAGTGCCTGTGTGGCACCAGCCATGTTTGAGCTTAAAATACCTGTGCTTCCTCCTCTAGCAAGTCCTGACGACAAAAGGAAGGGTGCCGGAAGTAGGTTTCCTCCGGATGCTTTACGATGGAGAGGCGGGTGAGGCTGCACACTCGCCCAGCTGCGGTGGGGGAGAGTCGGCTGGGAGGCGGAGAGCAGTCTGGCCTCCTGGGTAAGCCGACCAATCATGGGGAGGCCCTGGGTGCTGCCTCCTCCAACATGACGCAGCAAAGCCTCTTTGGCCCCCTGCGGAGCAGAGCCAACATTGCGCCCTTCGATGGACATCACCGCCACTGCTGAAGAAGGAGGAGGGACTTTATGGACAGGTGATGCTGTGGGCTCCGTGTGGAGGCGGAGACTGTGATGAAGTGCTCTTCCAGCCTGCAGCGGGGTAGGCACTGATGAGGCAGGAGTAGGAGGAGTTTTTGCAACTCCAACTCCTGAAGGAGCCATGCCCACCATGGTCGGTCCAATAGTGGAGGGCGAGGGTGTAGGAGTTACAGAAGGCGGGACTCCTCGTGGGGGTATGCCGCCCATTACGCACATGAGGGAGCTGAGCGACTGCCGAGGATGTAATATAGGCGGACGGGGAGGAGAAAGTGGGCAGGATGAGGGTGATGGCGAGATTGAAAAAGCGGAGGGAAGGAAGATGGCAGCTCCAAGGGAGTGTTGCTGTTGTAACTGCTGCTGCAACTGTTGCTGCTGCTGTTGCTGATGCATCAAGGCAATGGCCACATTGGTGGTGGCAGCGGCCGTCTGCAGGGGAGCATGGACCAGCGGTGCCCAGATCACTGGATGAGGTCGGGGTGAGACCGTGCCTCCCGTGCTGCCTCGGGTGCCAGCTGCGATGTCCTGCATGGTCGGCATGCTATCGTGCTTCACGATCTGCTGGATCAAAACACTGTCACAAGAACCCAGACTGGCACCTCCTGCTCCTCCTCCGCGGCTCCCTCCACCGCGTCCTAAACTGCTGCCTGCTACAGAGCCTCCCTGTGAGGTCTTACGCAACAAAATTGAATTCTTCTTACCTGTGAGAAAAAGGAAATCAGAATATGGTTAGGATAAATGATTAATGAGCTTGTCATATATGGACTCATTGTATGGTGTTTTGACATTTTTGTCAGTTCCCATTTCTATTCTTTTTACTGTAAATGTCCTGGATATGTATTTAGAATGACATAAAAGAGAGTAAATGATGAAAGATGTTTTCAGTTTGTCTCTTTTTAACTACAAAATCAGATATAAAATTGGAGGACCATTTTACCGATGCGATCGAGTCTGTCTGCTGCCACTGTCTCGAAGGCCCGTCTCATCATGGGATGCTCTTCCAGAACCTCATTGAAACTGTCCACACTCAGGGAGTAAAGTCGACAGTATGTATCTGCTCGGACACTTGCTGTCCTCCTGCCACGTGTCAACAGACAGATCTCTGAGCGGTGGAGAAACATCACAAGGAAATTAGAAAGGACTCTTTAGGACAATTGACATAATAATTCAACCAGATAAAGGCAATAAACCTGGTTAAGAAGAGCTCATAACAAATATCTGACATCAGCCACTTCACAATCAGCCTGTAAACTCACCTCCAAAGTATGACCCATCGCTGAGCTTGGTCTCCTTGTTGCCACGAGTTAGTACACTGACCCGTCCATGCTGGATGAAATACATTTTACGACCGACAGTTCCCTCACGAATAATGAAGTCATGGGGCTGGAACACCTCAAACTTCAGCTTCGTTAGCACTGCCGTTACGAAGTTTGGATCGGCGTTAGCGAAGAGAGGCATGTTAGCCACCAAGCTTCGGCAGTTGAAGCTAACAATTTCCTGTTAGGATTACAGTTCACAAGTAGACATAAAAAAATCACAATAATGCTGTTTTTATTCAAATATAAACAAAAATAATCCTGCGATATCCGTTGCATCTGAAAACACAACAGATTTTTAACCCTAATGCATTAAAATAGCTGAATAATAAACTTTAGGGAGTCATGGGTTCAGTACTAACCTCCTTTAAGGGCTCGCTCAGCTCTCCCAGAATGTTATCCTCGTCAAACATCTTGCCCTGGTATCGATGCTCATAATACTCATGGATCTTCTGCCTGACATCTGCTGGAAGCTTATGGAAAGACATGTACTGCTCCACCTGCTTATACTGGACATCAGATGCTCTCCGTTAGTCAGAACGACAACACATTAGACTGATTTGGAGTTATGGAATAGATTTAGGTTGCGCTCACACTTATAGTTCGGTTCTCTTGGTTCATTTGGTCAGGACCAAAAAAGAAATTACCGAACGCCCCAAACAATAGGTGTGTTCGACTTAAAGCGGTGCTATGGAGAGCGATCGGATGATCTAAAGCTGTCTGTTGGACTAAGTGTGCTCACTGTTGCGTGTACATATGATTTTATTTTTACCACCCGCAAACTCACAAAGATCTCATAAAAGGTACTTTACCTCCACTCTACATTAAACACCGCTCTTTCCACGTCGTCAAATCATGTTGCATAGTGTTGCATTTTGTCATTACATCCTGTTTTTGGTAAATTTGGAAGTATTTGGTCTATGTTACCTTCATATTTCATTTGAACCGCACCAGAGTTAGTTTGGAAGGGTCCAAGACCCATCTTTTAGTGGTCTTGGTTCCCTTCTTTGGTGCGCACCAGGGTTTTGATGGCAGCGTTCATACTTAATCAACTGAACTGAACCACACTAACGGAGCAATCACACCAAAGTTTGTCTTAATGGAACCAAACATGACAAATGTGAACACACCCATAATGACAATGTATTCATTAAGTCACCAGAGATCATCCAAAGCTTTACCTTCTCCTGGTACTGTCGGCGTGAGGAGTCCAGGGACTGGATGAGGGCCGTAGCATGACCGATGAACATGGCGTAGCAGGTCGCACCCACGATCATACTGAGCATCGTGAGCCAGACGTCCGTCATTCCCTCTGGAGCCTGAGCACCATAACCGATGCACAGCATGTGGCTCATGGCCTTAAACAGTGCATACGTGTATTGGATGCCCCACGTGTCATTCTGAAACACAGATCACACAATGGACCATAATGACAACATCCACATCACCATGCTTGAGCTTCAGCGCTCTCAGACGCATCACAAATAGGTGACTCACAGCACTGGGGTCAGTTTAGGGTTTGGAGAAAAATGCCTGTATGAAGATGATCCATACACCTTCATGTACTGGCACTGGAAATATGATCAACCCTTTTAGTTTTTTTTTTATCTCTTCATCTCTCTTTTCCACTCTTTTCTACTTAATACATACATGAGTAAATAAACATTATTATTATTATTATTATAAAGCACCTATTTCAATAAGATTCCAAACAATAATTAAATTCCCTTCAGGACAAGATTTTTTTTAAATACAGTAATTTTTTAAAATATAATTTATATTAAAGTTAAACAAAATACAATCAGTGATATTTTAGTATCATTAAGGAAATAGTCCAAGCGGACTACAGCCCGGGTGGTTGTGGAGGCAAAAACTCGGGCCTGGGAGGAGTTCGGTGAGGCCATGGAGAAGGACTATCGGTCAGCCTCGAAGAGATTCTGGCAAACCGTCCGGCGCCTCAGGAGAGGGAAGCAGTGCCCTACCAACGCTGTTTACAGTAGAGGTGGGGAGCTGTTGACCTCAACTGGGGATGTCGTTGGACGGTGGAAGGAATACTTCGAGGATCTCCTCAATCCCGCTGTCACGTCTTCCATTGAGGAAGCAGAGGCTGAGGGCTCAGATGTGGACTCGTCCATAACCCAAGCTGAAGTCACCGAGGTAGTCAAGAAACTCCTCGGTGGCAAGGCACCGGGGGTGGATGAGATCCGCCCTGAGTACCTCAAGTCTCTGGATGTTGTGGGGCTGTCTTGGCTGACACGCCTCTGCAGCATCGCGTGGCAGTCGGGGACGGTGCCTCTGGGATGGCAGACCGGGGTGGTGGTCCCTCTTTTTAAGAAGGGGGACCGGAGGGTGTGTTCCAACTACAGGGGGATCACACTTCTCAGCCTCCCTGGGAAAGTCTATGCCAGGGTACTGGAGAGGAGAATCCGGCCGATAGTAGAACCTCGGATTCAGGAGGAACAGTGTGGTTTTCGTCCAGGCCGTGGAACACTGGACCAGCTCTATACCCTCTACAGGGTGCTGGAGGGTTCATGGGAGTATGCCCAACCAGTCCACATGTGCTTTGTGGATTTGGAGAAGGCATTCGACTGTGTCCCTCGCGGCGGCCTGTGGAGGGTTCTCCGGGAGTATGGGGTCCGGGGCCCTTTGATAAGGGCTATCCGGTCCCTGTACGAACGGAGCAGGAGCTTGGTTCATATTGCCAGCTGTAAGTCAGACTTGTTCCCGGTGCGTGTTGGACTCCGGCAGGGCTGCCCTTTGTCGCCGGTTCTGTTCATGATTTTTATGGACAGAATTTCTAGGCGCAGCCAGGGGCCGGAGGGGGTCAGGTTTGGTGACAACACGATTTCGTCTCTGCTCTTTGCGGATGATGTTGTCGTGTTGGCCTCATCAGGCCAGGACCTTCAGCATGCACTGGGACGGTTTGCAGCCGAGTGTGAAGCGGCTGGGATGAGAATCAGCACCTCCAAATCCGAGGCCATGGTCCTCAGTCGGAAAAGGGTGGCTTGCCCACTTCAGGTTGGTGGAGAGTTCCTGCCTCAAGTGGAGGAGTTTAAGTATCTTGGGGTCTTGTTCACGAGTGAGGGAAGGATGGAACGGGAGATTGACAGACGGATCGGTGCAGCTTCTGCAGTAATGCGGTCGATGTACCGGTCTGTCGTGGTGAAGAAAGAGCTGAGCCGCAAGGCGAAGCTCTCGATTTACCGGTCAATCTACGTTCCTACTCTCACCTATGGTCATGAGCTTTGGGTCATGACCGAAAGGACAAGATCCCGGATACAGGCGGCCGAAATGTGCTTTCTCCGCAGGGTGGCTGGGCGATCCCTTAGAGATAGGGTGAGAAGCTCAGTCACCCGGGAGGAGCTCAGAGTAGAGCCGCTGCTCCTCCACATCGAGAGGGGTCAGCTGAGGTGGCTCGGGCATCTGTTCCGGATGCCTCCTGGACGCCTTCCCGGGAAGGTGTTCCGGGCACATCCCACTGGGAGGAGACCCCGGGGGAGACCTAGGACACGCTGGAGAGACTATGTCTCCCGGCTGGCCTGGGAACGCCTCGGTGTCCCCCCAGAAGAGCTGGAGGAAGTGTCTAGGGAGAGGGAAGTCTGGGGTTCTCTGCTTAGACTGCTGCCCCCGCGACCCGGCCCCGGATAAGCGGTAGAAGATGGATGGATGGATGGATTAAGGAAATAGTCTTTTTTATAGTATTTATTAATATTTTAAATTTTGAGTTAATTTTATGTTAATGTTATGTTAATGTCAATTAAGTTCATTTTTGTTAAAGTTTTGACCTTTTTTTTATTTATTACGTTTTGTTTTTAAGTATGTCTATATAGTTATTATCATTAGATATCATCAGGAAACATGGTGTTAGCTTTCACTGTTATGCTGATGATACTCAGCTCTATATTTCTTCGTGGCCTGGTGAAACACACCAATTTGAAAAACTAATGGATTGCATAGTCGATATAAAAAACTGGATGACGAGTAATTTCTTACTGCTAAATTCTGAAAAAACAGAGGTGTTAATTATAGGACCTAAAAACTCTGCTTGTAATAACCTAGAACACTGTCTAAGACTTGATGGTTGCTCTGTCAATTCTTCGTCATCAGTTAGGAACCTAGGTGTGCTACTTGATCGCAATCTTTCCTTAGAAAGCCACGTTTCTAGCATTTGTAAAACTGCATTTTTCCATCTCAAAAATATATCTAAATTATGGCCTATGCTCTCAATGTCAAATGCAGAAATGTTAATCCATGCATTTATGACCTCAAGGTTAGATTATTGTAATGCTTTATTGGGTGGTTGTTCTGCACGCTTAGTAAACAAACTACAGCTAGTCCAAAATGCAGCAGCAAGAGTTCTTACTAGAACCAGGAAGTATGACCATATTAGCCCGGTCCTGTCAACACTGCACTGGCTCCCTATCAAGCATCGTATAGATTTTAAAATATTGCTTATTACTTATAAAGCCCTGAATGGTTTAGCACCTCAGTATTTGAATGAGCTCCTTTTACATTATAATCCTCTACGTCCGCTACGTTCTCAAAACTCAGGCAAGTTGATAATACCTAGAATATCAAAATCAACTGCAGGCGGCAGATCCTTTTCCTATTTGGCGCCTAAACTCTGGAATAACCTACCTAACATTGTTCGGGAGGCAGACACACTCTTGCAGTTTAAATCTAGATTAAAGACCCATCTCTTTAACCTGGCATACACATAACATACTAATATGCTTTTATTATCCAAATCCGTTAAAGGATTTTTAGGCTGCATTAATTAGGTAAACCGGAACCGGAAACACTTCCCATAACACCCTATGTACTTGCTACATCATTAGAAGAATGGCATCTACGCTAATATTTGTCTGTTTCTCTCTTGTTCCGAGGTCACCGTGGCCACCAGATCCAGTCTGTGTCCAGATCAGAGGGTCACTGCAGTCACCCGGATCCAGTACGTATCCAGACCAGATGCTGGATCAGCACCTAGAAAGGACCTCTACATCCCTGAAAGACAGCGGAGACCAGGACAACTAGAGCCCCAGATACAGATCCCCTGTAAAGACCTTGTCTCAGAGGAGCACCAGGACAAGACCACAGGAAACAGATGATTCTTCTGCACAATCTGACTTTGCTGCAGCCTGGAATTGAACTACTGGTTTCGTCTGGTCAGAGGAGAACTGGCCCCCCAACTGAGCCTGGTTTCTCCCAAGGTTTTTTTCTCCATTCTGTCACCGATGGAGTTTCGGTTCCTTGCCGCTGTCACCTCTGGCTTGCTTAGTTGGGGACACTTCATCTACAGCGATATCGTTGACTTGATTGCAAATAAATGCACAGACACTATTTAACTGAACAGAGATGACATAACTGAATTCAATGATGAACTGCCTTTAACTATCATTTTTGCATTATTGACACTGTTTTCCTAATGAATGTTGTTCAGTTGCTTTGACGCAATGTATTTTGTTTAAAGCGCTATATAAATAAAGGTGACTTGACTTATTCATTTTTATTTAATTTTTAGCTATTTTAATACATAGTTAAACTACATGAAAATTAGAAATGTTGCCCTGAAAGTTTTTTATATTCTATTTTTTTATTATTTCAAGTAATGAAATATTGTTTAAAAGTTTTTAGTTTGTTAACTATAATAACCCTAAATCAAAGCAATTCTTTTTTTTATAGATAAATCCAGTTTAGAAATTGGATTTAAATCAAGCAATATATGTACATATAAAATTCCCAAAGGTTAAAGGTTAGAATTAATACTGAATTTATAGTGAAATCAAACTTCAATAAATAATAAAGTCCACACTGACTCTGATCTAGATCAGTGGTGGGATAAGGCTTTGATTAATAAAAATGTGCATCAGTAAATACAGAAAGTGTTGATTATAGTCAGTGATAGTTAATGATTAGGGTTAGTCAGTGAAAGTTAGTGATAGTGATTAGGGTTAGTTAGTGATAGTGATTTAGTTTAGTCAGTGTTAGTCAGTGATAGTTAGTGATTAGGGTTAGTTGGTAATAGTTAGTGATCAGTGGCGGCTCCTGACAGTTCTCTCGGGGGGCAAATGTTTGCTTGATTAATGACGAAAGGTCACTCATTCAATTGACAAATTAACGGCTAGTTAAATATGTAAAGGGAACTGAACTGCTATAGTATTAATAAAAAAAACTGACATCAGGAATCAATCTCTTGTTCTCCTTATGTTTCTATATGCGTGTTATCACAATTCACCAGCTAATGAAGACTGACACCAGGATGTGTTTTTTCCAAAAAATAACGTTTTACTTCGATTTCAGTTTAATAAGAAATAATTGAAGTGCCATGAATCACTGTTTAAACAACTCACTTATATTACACTGCTCCCTACTATCCATATGCATCTTTGCTCTTTCATGTGTTTTTTTTCAACTCAGAGAGATGATGCGATGACCGTCACGCTCTCACGATGGAACAAAATGCAGCAAAATAAAGCGTCAGCTACTTCGCAGCTGGCTAGTCTTTTTCTCCGCTCATACCACGTCCTCGAAAATCCTCGTATATACGACTTCCCGCCCTTTGTAGATACTTGTTTGATGTTTAAATTTTATCTTGGTTGTCTTAATTTTTTAATTGCCAATTTATCCTTATTGCTATGATGAATGAATGGTATTTCTTTCAATAACATTATCTGCGCTGAGGTAACGTTCGCCATGATGTTGATCAAGTTCAGCTGACAAAGCTCTCAGTTTTTTTCACATTTGATAAAGATATATTAAAGTAGTTTTTCATTTTTTCTTGTTGGTAAAATTCAAAATAGTTGTTAAATATTATTGTATGTCACTGTTCCCACCAGTCGTTGCACAAGTTAAAGTTACGCATGATGACGAAAGCACGTTAGGGCGAGCCCTCCCGGAACTCATTGAGATTGCATTGCAGTGCCTGCAGATCGAAAAAAATTATCTTGAATGAAAGTCTATGAAAGCACTCGGGGCGATTCTCAGTTTGACGGAAATTGCCCAAAAAGGGGCTTTACGACTCGACGCTGAATGGACTTGGTTTCTCCCAAGGATTCTTGCATACTGTCAAGGACATTTTCCTGCCACTGTCTCATCTCAGTCGGATTCACACTCATTTCTAGCAGCACTGTTGAAATACAGCAGCAGTGAAGCACAAAAAGCCTCATGCTGAATGTTGTGATTGATCACAGCATCATCAGTCTCCTTCAATCTGATTCCTCTGAAACAACAGTTAGACGGAAAACTAAATAAACCAGTGTCTCAAATCACAGTGCTGAGAGACTGACGTTAATGCACAAACAGTGTGCAATGCTCTGTTTGTGCGCGAGTATGTGTATGTTTTGTGAATGAGCACGCTATGTTTATCTCTCCTTGTACTCAAGACTGACATGATAGAGACAAATATAGCTTCGTTCTCTCTGGGGAACTATGGGCATCAGCTGCCTAGCAACTGTCACCACGACAATAGGAGGAATCCATGCTGCAGTGAGTCAGCGATTCAATCTGTGTGTGTGTGTGCGAGTGTGAGTGTGTTCTTGTTTTTGTGACATATCAGGACACAACTCTGTATAATGACATGGGTATGACACAGGTATTACAAGGAGAGGGTGACTTATGAGGACATAACCCATGACCCCATTTTTCAAAACGCTTATAAATCATACAGAATGAGTTTTTTTGAGAAAGTAAAAATGCAGAAAGTTTCCTGTGAGGGTTAGGGTTAGGTGTAGGGTTGGTGTAGGGCCATAGAATATACAGTTTGTACAGTATAAAACCATTACACCTATGGGATGAACACACTTTACACAAAAACAAACGTGTGTGTGTGAGTGTGTGTGTGCGTGCGTGCGTGTGAGTGTGTGCGTGCGTGCGTGAGTGTGTGTGTGTGTGTGCTTGCGTGTGAGTGTGTGCGTGCGTGCGTGAGTGTGTGTGTGTGTGTGCGTGCGTGCGTGAGTGAGTGTAAGACGGGGATCTCCAACCCTGCTCCTGGAGAGCTATGTCCTGCAGACTTCAGTTCCAGCCCTGCTACAACACACCTGTCTGTAATTATCAAGTAGCCCTGAACACTTGATTAGCTGGTTCAGGTGTGTTTGATTGGGGTTGGAGTTGAAATCTGTAGGATGGTAAAATATGTTAATCTGATGTGGATCTGCTCTTATTGGGTGATTTCTACTTTAGTATAGTTAACTCTAATTAAGTAGTGTGGTGACTTGGTTAAGCTTGTCAGCTGTTGCTAATATATGAATGAGTAATATGGAGGGACATGTGTTTTTTAATGTCTGTGTATGTGTGTTGAAGAAGGCTCTTACGCTAAAACACTAAAGACTACACTTTGTTGATTTTAAAGTATTAAAGTCCCCTTTATCACAAGAAGGGCTGGATTCCTTTTTCAGATTCTTGTATTCAGATGAATAAATCAAAAGTAGGGCTGTACAATGGTATGAATCAGCAGCTGTGACTGTTTATGTTATATAACGTCTGTGTGTCAGTAACAAAAATGTTTGGCAAAAGTTTCTTCGACAAAAAATATGCAATGTTCTGTTGTAAAGGAACTGTTATATTTCCATCTGTTTATTATATTTTCATCTCAAGCAGTACATTAGATCAGTTCATGTGTTCCTGAGAATCGAACCCTTGACCTTGGTGTTGCAAGCGTTGTGACCATAGACTGCAAAAAAACATGGACGTAGTGTCCGTGACGTCACTCATATGTTTCTGAAGAGCATTTTTGAAGACATGGCAATGAACAACATCATTCTCAGCATAATGATTCTGTAAATGATGATCAGCACCCAAATATTGTAGATAATGTGGAAGTTACTGCCTTTTGCCTTGGCGTGTCATCTCACTTTTTTACAGACAATGCAAAGGCAGAGTACAATAACTTTAAAATAGCAGGGCGTTAGGGATAAGTTTGAAATCTGTGTCCTACCTTTATAATGAATTTTTCTGGACAAATACAAATCATTAAAGACATTTTTCTCAGGTTTTAACACTCACAGTCTTGAGTCTTTTGTAGGGCAGAGCATCAATCCCCCCTGTCACTCAAGTGGCCACGCCCTTAATTATGCAGAACTTTAAGGCTTAATATAATTTAAACAGATGAGTTATATAGCTATATTAGCTATATAGACGCAAACCACTTTTTGTACCAGGCTGTAAACATGTTTTTTTTTCTGCTGTAAAGTTGGGCTGTTTAACATGGGGAGTCTATGGGACTGACTCTCTTTTGGAGGCAGCCTTTAGTGAATTACAGTTTTAGTCACTTCCGTATGGGCTTCACGAGAGAGAGCGGGAGGTTGCCACTTGGACATGACCTACTGCTTGAGCTGTAGGAATATGTCACTTCACAATACTCACAGGGGGAAGTCGTGGCCAAGTGGTTAGAGTGTTTGACTCCTGTCCCTAAGGTTGTGGGTTCGAGTCCCAGGCTGGCAATATCACGACTGAGGAGCCCTTGAGCAAGGCAACGAACCCCCAACCGCTCCCCGGGCGCCGCAGCATAAATGATGCCCACTGCTCCGGGTGTGTGTTCACAATGTGTGTGTGTGTGTGTGTGTGTGTTCACTGCTGTGTGTGTGTGCACGTTGGATGGGTTAAATGCAGAGCACGAATTCAGAGTATGGGTCACCATATACTTGGCTGTATGTCACGTCACTTTTTTTCTCACAATGCAGGTCAATAGTGTGAAGTAGTTAAACACATGAGACTGTAGTGATGAAGAATCAATGTGAATCCATCTGCACTATCAGCGTAGCAAATAAAAACCAATCACGAATCAAGTCCAAGGACGTGAAGAGCTCAGACTGAATTCTGCCTAATCGTCTCATAATTATGCTAATTCTGACATGAGACACGAACGCAGCTTCATGACACTCTAGAGAACTTCAGCACTGACTTCTGAGGGAACGTTATGAGTGAATCACACACACACACACACACACACACACACACATTCTCATCAGCAGGAATCCGGCTGATCTTGCAGTTGAACATGCTGACTTCAAATTGCTCTTTGATATGCTAATATGTTAAATACACAGAAGACCATCAAAACAGAGTCATGCTGCTCCACAGGTCTCACACACACACACACATACACACACACACACACAAACACATGCTAATACCACATAAATCCGCTGTTCTTGCTGTGATGACAGTTTTTGAGTAGCACACGGGACTCTTTCACACTGATCTGTCTGACGTTTGTGTTTGGAGGCGGGGCCATCTGATGGACTGGACAATGGCAGAGCGTTAGTGAAACCTGTTTGGAAACAGTCATCATGTGTCAGAAAGGCTCTCACCACCATGTTGTTTATGGAGACCCAGCAGTCGGGGGGGAAGTCCTGCAGCATTGGCACCAGGAACTGCAGACATCCGTCCCAGTGACACAGCAGCAGCATCATCCCGATCAGATTGACGATCCGCACCATCGCACTGGCCAGGTCATAGGTCATGTGGAAGATCTGCGCAAAACACACTCGTATCATCACTCATTCATTAGCATTTGATCTGCTTGATTACAGCAAAAACCACAGTCTCAATTATTCCGGTCAATATTAAAGGGAAACGCTACCGTTTTTCACTATGTTCTTTCCTGAACTTAGACGAGTTGATGTGTACCTCTCCTGTCTCAGTGCATGCACTCAATCACTGTAGCGATCGCGCCACTATGCTAGCGTTTAGCTTAGCACCATTTATTCCTTAGGATCCAATTTAGAAGCCACCAAACACTTCCATGTTTTCAAACACTGTCAAATGCGACTTTACCAAGCTCAAATGTTCTGGTCCAAGCTTTGATATAAACAAAACGTTATTGGGAATTTAATAAAGGGACGGGACTGCTTGATATGCCCCGCCCTGTCTTCCTGTTTCAGTTGAAATTACATCAGCACTTTATAAACAACGCTGCGTGTTTCAAAGCATTTCAGTGGACCTTTAAACCTATTTTTTTTAGTTTATATCTATTTTTCTGACTTCCAGTTGTGAGTTGTGAAAAGAAGATAGAATTGTTAGATAAAAAGTTGCAAATGACCTTTTTTTACTCTTGGAAGAAACTTGCTTTCATTGAAATATGACCAAAATCATGGACAAATTTCTATTTCACAATATAAATATATTATGATATAATAATTTTTTTTTGCTGGAAATTAAGTTTTGAATAAATACCAAAGCTATAGATACCAAACTCAACACCAATGTTGACAGCAAAATCTAATAATACCCTAAATAATGCAAGTAGGAAAGCAAGTCATACAATATGAATATCTCTGTGTGTGTGTGTGTGTGTGTGTGTGTGTGTGTGTGTGTGTATGTATCTGTGTGTGTGTCTCTTTCTGTGTGTTTCTCTCTGTGTGTCTCTGTGTGTGTGTGTGTGTGTGTGTGTGTGTGTATGTATCTGTGTGTGTGTCTCTTTCTGTGTGTGTCTCACTGTGTGAGTGTGTGTGTGTGTGTGTCACCTCCTCCCACTGGTGGATGTAGCGTATGAGTCGAGACAGACGCAGCAGGCGCAGCAGACTCAGGATCTTAGTGAATCGAACGATCCGTAGGGCTCGGGCCGTCCGGTACACCTGTTTCAAAAGGACAGGCTTCCTGCTTAAGTTCTTATTTCAAAGAGACTTCATATTCAGTAATATTATTGATTCAACTGCACTGACATTACTGGATTAAAACCAAACTGAATTTATCTGGATAATGACTCTATTGTCTTGTGTAGAGCTGCTTTACAGCTAAAAAAAATTGTTTCATAATTGATACATTATCTTCCTATTTGTT
>NW_026775165.1:75000-77500 GCF_963082965.1 Carassius carassius | reverse complement strand
AGAGAGAGAGAGAGAGAGAGAGAGAGAGAGACTTTGACTTTTAAACTTCTTTTAATTTACACCATTTTTTCAAAACATTACAAAACTAATACAAAAACAAAAAATAAAACCAGAACAGTTTTACCAATTAAAAACCATGTCTCCACACTCACTCATTGTCACTAAAGCATCTCTTACACCCCACCTTGTTTTGAAAAAAAGTACATTATCAGTTTGTTTATAATACGCAAATTCAACAGCAACCCTAAATTCTACCAATGATTTAAAAAGAGGCAACAAGTCAACATCTTGACCCACGTTTTTACATTGATGTGTTTTCAGGATTGCCAACTTGGCATGTCCTATTAAAAAATTGGCAAGTACACACCTTTCACGACATGATTGGTTATACTTGCAACCAAAGATAAAAAGGGTATTTGTAAAAGAAAATCCCAATTTCGTAATTAGTGTTCCCAAAAGTACAAAAAGTGGAGCCAGTCTAGAACATTCACAAAATAAATGAAACACAGTGTCAGAGGCCTTACAAAAAGAACATTCAGGTAAAACCATTTCATTGAACTTGGAAACAAAGTTGTTTGTAGCCAAGACACTGTGAAGTATTCTCCACTGTAGATCTCCACATCTTTTAGGAACTGGGGGTTTGTACAACAGCCTCCATGAGGGATTTACATCTCTGGGCACAGAAAGGTAAGCTCTCCACTTAGTGTCTATTCTTACCTTCAGTTGGTCAAAGTGTGCGGATTTAGCACAAATATGGTAAATTATTTTCTTCCCCATTCTTTGGAAATCCAAAAATTCAAACCCCTTTAACAAGAAACTATTAGTATTCTCTTCAAGTTCCAATTTTTTTGGAACAACTTTTAATGCTGGAAAAGTCTTAAATACCATACAATCAATTAAAACAGAATCTATAAGTGAAGTTAATACTGGGGGGAAACAAGCTTTAAAGCTCTTAACCATCCCTTCCACCATTCTTACTGACCTTATCCCAACCTGGTCAGCAAGTGACTGATCCGTTCGCCACTGACCTCTTGTTGTATCGAGCAGGTCCATAACTCTAGTTACTCCTGCATTCAGAAACAACTTAATTACAGAACCCGATAATGAAAACTGTGTCTTAAAAAGAGGATTAAAAAACAGAGGTTCTGCACACCCATAATTTTCATCATCTACTCTTGAGAATTTTAACAAACTCCATGAATGAAAAATGGATTCATGAAATTTCAAAAGAGAGCAATTCGCATTTTCAACATAAGGCTTCTCAATTAAAAATAACTCTCTGTCAAGATCTGTTCCTCCAAGATCTTTAAGAATATACAAGCAATAATCAATCCATGGCTTTCCATCTGAACAGTAGAGCAGTTTTTGCAATGTTTGCAATCTCATTGCTGCAATTTTGGATTCAACGTGTATAAGGCCTTGACCTCCCTCTGAAACAGGAAGATAGAGAACCCCAGGAGGAAGCCAATGATGGCCATTCCAAAAGAATTCAACAAGTGCCCTTTGAACCTTTAGTAACAGTTCTTTAGGGGGATTTAGCACTGTAACCTTATGCCACAGCATTGAAGCTGCCAGGTTATTAATTATAAGGCATCTCCCTCTAAAGGACAGCTGTGGGAGAATCCACTTCCACTTCTGGATTTTGCCAATAACCCGGTCAACCACTCCTTCCCAATTCTTCTCCATGTACTGGTCAGTTCCAAAATAAATACCAAGAACTTTAAAGCCATCATGGGCCCATTTACACTGATTTGGAAACTGAGGAGGTCCTGAACCATGCCAGTCTCCCATCAACAAAGAAGTACATTTTTCCCAATTTATACATGCAGAGGAAGCTTTCTGAAAAGTATTCAAACATGAAATAATATTATCAACATCATTTGAATTCTTAATAATCAGAGTTACATCATCGGCATATGCTATCAGTTTTACTTGGGGAACTTTAGGGCAGCCAGAACCACCAATACCACACAGTCTTTTTCTCAGCAGACTTAAAAAAGGCTCAATAGAAATAGCATAGAGTAAACCCGATAGAGGACACCCTTGTCTTATTCCTCTTGTCACTGAAAAGGGTCTTGTTAATGTACCATTAACTCTTAACATGCTAAAAATATCATTATACATCAGCCTAATACAGGACACAAAATTCTGACCAAATCCAAAAGCCTCAAGTGTCTTGAATAGATAAGAGTGGTCCACCCTATCAAAGGCCTTTTCTTGGTCCAGAGAAAGAAGGCCGATGTCCAGGTTATGCCTTTTTGCCACTGTAATAATGTCTCTAACCAAAAAAACATTGTCAAATATTGTTCGGTTAGGAATACAATAAGACTGGTCATTGTGAATGACGGTTTCTATACAGTTCTTCAATCTGTTGGTTAAGGCTTTTGAAAATATCTTAAGATCAACGCACAGCAAGGAGACAGGGCGCCAGTTCTTTAAACAACCAAGGTCTCCTTTTTTGGGGATCAAAGTTAAAACTGCTCTCCGACAGCTTAGAGGA
>NW_026775165.1:52500-67500 GCF_963082965.1 Carassius carassius | reverse complement strand
ACTGATTTCTATACATCATGAAAAAACTATGGAAATTAACTTTTTTAACGAAATTAATGAAAATAAAATTAACCCCAATGTAATATTTACATTTTTAATAATTAAAAATAATGTTATTATTTTATTTATGTTAGTAATTCATTTTAAATGTTATTTTAAGTAAATATTATTCTAAATAGAATTTATATTATTTTAATGTGGTATTTTAGGTACATACTTATTAAATATCTGTACATTGGAATTGAATTATTCTTATACATATATTTATGTTAAATAAAGAATAAAATAAATGTAAATATCATATATACAGATATATTTATAATATTTATTCATATAAATAAATTAAATTGCCAATAGTTTTTTGTAAACAAACTAGTGCCAGAAATATCTTGAAGGACTTTGAATATTGTCTTTGACAATGAAAATTGTATTTAAATATTACAAATAATAAATAAAAATAATATATTAAAGTGCCATTAGTTGCCATTAGTTTCTAGTAGCAGAATAGGCCTTTAAATATTGTCCTCAGAGTCAGAATGACTGAGAAGTGCTGGTCTAAGTTCTTGATTTCCATGGACAAAATTGTCATTAGTTTATTTGTTGTGATCATCAGAATCACCCCTGACGCACCTGTGTGGCACAGATCACGGGTTTCCCTGCAGAATTACAGCGTCCAATCATCATCTTCTGAGCAATGAAGACTTTCTCTGCTGGGATCTCGATGCCCAGGTCACCACGAGCCACCATGATGCCATCGCTCTCCTTCAGGATCTCCTCGAAACTACAGTGAGAAATGATGAGGTGTGAGGAGACATGGAGAGCATGTGACAGCATCTGGAAGTCTGTGGAAGGGTGTCGACCTGTGAAGAAGTGTGTGGTAGCGTGCAGAAGCATTAAGAAGCATGCTGAAGCATCTTGAAGTCTCTTGAAGCACGTGTAAGAGTGTTAAAGCGTGTGGAAGCGTGTTAAAGCATGTGGAAGCATCTTGAAGTGTGTGGAAGAATGTGGATTTGTGTGTTGAATCTGAGTCTCACTTCTGAACTCCCTGTCTGCTCTCCACTTTGCTGATGATTTTGATGTTCTGTCCTTTGGCTCCCAGCGCCTCTCTCACGGCCCTCACATCCTCAGCCGAGCGGATGAAGGAGGCGAAGATGATATCCACATCCTGCCGCACACCGAACAGCAGGTCAGATCGGTCGCGGTCGCTCACTGCCGGCAGATTCACCAGCTCCGCACCCGGCAGATTTACACCTTTACGACTACCCAGAATGCCACCGTTCTCAACTCGAGCTTCCACCCACGACTCACCTGACAGAAGAAGAGATCAGGAGACCAGAAACACTTTATGCATCAGGGTGAAAAAAATTGATTCATTTATGACCAAAGAATCTGATGCATCATGATATCTGCTAATGATTTAGTTTGATTTTATTATCCTTGTATGACTTGTTTTAAATTTGAGGACTGTAGCTGGAGGAGCAATCTAAGACACCTGCAGCGATTAGACAATGAAATCTGATAGATGAATAAATGTATTTTTGGATTAGAAATAAATAGGTTGGTTTTAAACTTTCCAGAACAAAGAATGATTACTGATTAAACATATCGTTAGTGATATCCAAATATCACAATTTGAAAGTAATATATAAGCTTTTGAACCTCAAGACTACAAAGAAAAAACAAACAAACAATAACGTATGCAGGAAATACCACTGCAAAAAATAAAGAAAATTAAGAAATTCTTTTATGTATAAAAAAGAAATAAAGAAAAAAATAAAGCATATTATAAAGCATATTAATGAAGCTATTAAAGGACAATTTTCAGTAGAGCAATGCAAAATATTCTTATTCTCTTTTGTAGTGGCGGACCACTCTTAGCTGGGACGTATTGCTTAGCTTCTTTAACAAGCTATCCAACACAGTTAACTTAAATGGTACCTTTTTTGAGGTGGATGAGATGGTATTCCAGCAGATAGGTAAACAGGGCAGGTATGCAGAGCAAGGCAGGTAAGCAAAGCAAAGCAGGCAGCAGGCAGGTAAGTAGGTTGGTAGTAGCAGACAAAGCATGGACTCCAGTAATCCAACAAACAATTGGTAAGTGGTTGAAAAAATGGTGGTTAAAAAAGGCACAACTTAAATCAAAAATAATGTCCAAATACTGTTCAATAAAGATTCAATAGCGATTCAGTAGCGATGTAAAGAACTGTATGCTTAATACGTTCCAACAGCTTCCTTGTTCTTTTTTGTTTTTAGAAAGGTGAGAGGCGGCCATCTTTATCTTCAAACATTCTCACCCACCGTCAAACTAAAAGTCCCTACAAAATAAAGGACCCTAAATCAAACAAAATATACCAGTGCTCCAATAGCACAACAACTTAGATTAAACTCAAAACGGCTCCTACATAGCCGGCCCCTTATAGCTATTGCAGGAAGCAAGCTATAACTAACTAAATGTAATTTTCCAAGGAGCTATATATTATTCCCTTAAACTCATTATGCATTATTTACAAGAATAAATGAGTGCAGCGATTCAGTGTATGTATCTGTATGACAGTGTGTGCACGTGCGCAAGTTCATTCAGGTCTCACTCAGCTTTAGATTACTGGCCTTCTACCAGCAAGCAGATCTTACTGATAGGTCTTTCAAGCTGGCTTGTTTTGGTTTGAAGCCGTACACTGCGGACCAAGCCTTTGGAGTCAGGGAGGGCTTCAGTGACTCTAGCTAGCATCCACGATCCTCTTGGCGCTGTGCTGTCGGCTACTAGTACGACGTCTCCTGGACAGAAGTTGCGTCTGACACGAGACCATTTTTGCCGTGTTTGCAGAAGAGGGAGGTACTCTCGGACCCAGCGTTTCCAAAATAAGTCGGCAATGTACTGGATCTGTCTCCAACGATGTCTGGTGTAAAGATCTTCTTTCACGAACAAACCCGGTGGTAGAACAGGCTGCACCTTAAGCTGCAGTAAATGATTAGGCGTTAACGGCTCCAAGTCATTTGGGTTGTCAGAAACAGTCGTGAGTGGACGGCTATTGAGAATGGCCTCAACCTCACACATTACTGTCTGAAGGCCTTCATCATCCAGATACTGCTGGCTGGTGACTGACTGTAACGTCGTTTTGATCGTGCGAATCAACCTCTCCCATATCCCTCCATAATGGGCACCATGGGGAGGGTTAAATGTCCATTTCACTCCCTTTTGGAGCAGACTTTTTTCAATTTGTTGCATGTTCCAAGATTTCAAGGACTCTTTTAGTTCCTTTTCAGTTGCAACAAAGTTTGTTCCATTATCTGATCGCAACTCAGACACTGGTCCTCTTCTGGCAATGAAACGTCTGAATGCATGAATGCAAGAGTCAGTATCAAGTGAATGTGCAACCTCCAAGTGTATAGCACGGCTGGTAAGACATGTGAAAATCACGCCGTACCGTTTTACAATGCTGCGGCCTCGTTTTACCTCTAATGGCCCAAAATAATCAACCCCTACATGCGTGAAGGGCGGAAGGCCAGGGGTCAACCTGTCAACTGGCAAGTCTGCCATTTTCTGTTCACCTGCACTCAATTTGACTCTTCTGCATCTGGTGCATTCATAAACTACCTTTCTGGCCAGAGTGTTGGCGCAAGGAATCCAATATCTTTGTCTGAGTTTGGAGAGCATGAAATTTCTTCCACTGTGTCCAACTTCTTGATGGATGTGCTGAAGTAAGAGTTTGGAAACGTGATGGTCCTTAGGGAGGATTGCAGGATGTTTCTGCTCGGTGGGCATTGCCATTTTACTCAGACGTCCACCAACCCTTAAAATGCCATTGGCCAGAAGAGGATCCAACCTGTAGATGGAGCTGTTTCTGTTTACATTTTGCATGCCTTTCTGCAAACAGGCTATTTCTTGTGGGAATCCCTGCCTTTGGCAAAACTGCAAGATTGCGACCTCAGCATCCTCTAGATCACTGATTGACAGAACATTTGGACCTGTCTTTTCATGTTTTCCTTTTCTTGTGGTCATGATATGTCTGTTTAGATCTTTCTTGTCATTTTTACATAATTTCAACAGAACAGACTTGAACCTCAGGAACCATGCCACAGCTTTCTTGAGCCTCATCCAAGTTGAGAAATAATTCATGAGGTAAGTAGTGGCGTCACAGTTTTCCTTCACAGCAACGTTGACAGTGACAACTCCTTTTCTTAATTCAGGGTCATCTTGAGAGAGAATGGGTTCAGAAGGAAGCTCTGGCCAGCAATGAGATGGTTCCTTCAGAAAGTCTGGGCCACTGATCCATGTTGTTCTTTTCAAGAATGTGTTGACATGTAGTCCCCGGGAGGCGTAATCAGCGGGATTGAGTTTTGTGCCTATATACTTCCATTGGGAGACATCGGACTCACTTCTGATGACATTAACACGGTTTGCCACAAAGGTTAGGAATCTTCTGCTTTCATTCCGGATGTACCTTAGAACAGTCATGCTATCTGTCCAAAACAGAGACTTTTCCAATTCCATATGCAACTCCTCAGATAGCATCTTGTCCATTCGTACGGCCAAAACTGCAGCAGTGAGCTCCATTCGTGGTGTGGTCATCAGTTTTAAAGGAGCAACTCGGGCCTTTCCCATTATAAAGGTGACATGAACCTTGTTGCTGCTAGACAGCCTGAGATAGGTAACTGTTCCATACCCAAGGTCACTCGCATCACAGAAGTGATGCATCTGTGCTGTTTTGACATCTCCAAAGTTGTTTGGTACAAGGCATCGGTTGACCTTGAACTCCCTCACTCTTGGAAGATCTTGCCACCATTGGTTCCAAGCTTGAGCGTGGACCTCTGGCAATTCTTCATCCCATCCAATGTTCTGCTTGCATAACTCTTGCAAGATGTGTTTTGCCGGAAAGGTGAGAGGTGCAAGGAATCCAAGTGGGTCATATATAGAACTGACCATGGACAGAATCCCACGTCTGGTGCATGGACGCTCCTTTATGGTCACCTGGAATGTGAAAGTGTCTTCCTTAACACACCATTGCACACCGAGAGCTCTTTCAACTGGCAAATCTTCTATGTCAAGGTCAAGATTCTTTATGTCCTTGGCCCTCTCAGGCTCTGGAATGGAGGCCAATACAGCTCTGTTGTTACTAATCCATTTGGTCAACTTAAAGCCTCCAGTTGCACAGAGCAATTTCAGCTCTTTACAAAGTCCAATGGCATGGCCCTCTGTGTCCACTGCCTTCAACAAATCATCCACATAGAAGTTGTTCTTGACTGTGCTAGTTGCATCAGCTGAGAAGCACCCCTTGCTATCCTCAGCTGTCCTCCTTAAAGCATAACTTGCACAGCTAGCTGATGATGTTGCGCCAAAAAGATGTACAATCATCCTGTACTCTTTTAGTGGCTGACTGACGTCCCCATTTGGCCACCAAAGGAAGCGCAAGAAGTTCGCATGATGAGATGGGACCTTTACTTGATAGTACATTTTCTCCACATCAGCCATGATAGCAATGTTGTCAAGACGAAAGCGGACTAAGACCCCAATTAAGCTGTTTGTAAGATTGGGACCTTGAATGAGTTCAGTGTTCAGTGAGGCACCCTGATAAGCTGCAGAGCAGTCAAATACCACACGCAAGCTCCCCTTCTTTGGGTGAAAAACACCATGGTGTGGAATATACCACACTTTTCCATTTTCCTGTGGCTGGTCTTGGGGTACAAGTTCAGCATGTCTGCATGATAGGACCTTTTCCATAAATGCCTTATACTCATTATGAAAGTCACTATTCCTTTGAAACTTTCTCTTTAAAGACAATGCTCGTTGCTCTGCCATGTGACGGTTGTTTGGCATCATAGGATTATCCTTCTTGAATGGCAAAGGCAATTGATAATGTCCATCCACTATTTCAACAGAGCTGTCCATTATCTGCATGAATTTGTGGTCTTCTACCGACATTTGTTTCTTTTCCTCAAAACTCTTTTCTGGGAAATCATAATTGTATTGCTGAATCAAAAGTTCACTCAGGTTATCAACAGAAATCCGATGTGCATGAACATATTTCTGACCTTGCTTGTTGATGCATGCATCCTCAGTATGGAGAAGTCCATTCACCACCCAACCTAGAAGTGTTTTAACAGCAAAGGGTCCATTACCCTGGCTATTGATAATTCTCCAAGGTTCCATCAATTTGGGTGCATTAATCCCAATCAGAAGGTCAATCCCAGCATTAATGTTGGGAATATCAACATCTTGAAGATAAGGCCATTTTCGAATATCTTCTCGTCTGGGGATATGTTCCCTATTGACTGGAATTTCCTGCTGAGTGTAAACTTCAGGTAATTTTATGAATTCCTTTCCTTCCAAGCTACACACTTCCAGGCCCTTGACTACCAGGCTGTTAACAGATTTCTTTTGCCCCATAGTGCGCAGAAGTATTTGTTGATGTTTCCCATTAGCATTCAAGTTCTTCCTAAGTTGTTCTGTGCAAAAGGTTGCGGAACTCCCTGGGTCAAGGAAAGCGTATGTCTGAACTACATTATTTGAATTACTCATTTTGACTTGAACTGGTATTATTGCAAGTGTACAATGTTTATCACTACATTCAAATGCCTCTGTTTTCATTGAAACCAACCCACTGCTCACTGCCTTTTTGTCTGAAGGACATGCATTACTCTGCTCTTTCGTTACATTTTGAGGTATATGCAAGATAGTGGGATGTAATTTTGAACAAATTGAACAGGTTTGTCTATTTTTGCAAGTCAAACTCATGTGTCCTTTAGCAAGACAACCAAAGCAGACACCTTTAGTCTTTAGCAGCTCAACTCGTGCGTTGTGAGACTTCTTCATCAGCTCTTGACATGACACAATCTCATGCTCACCATTACAGGCAGGACATAATTTTGATGAACTGTTTTTGGGTATATTGGATACTTGCATTGTGCTCTCTGTGTTGTTCTTTGGCGCAACTGCTACTGTTGTGGCGAAACTGCTCCCTCTGTTCTTCTGCATAGAACTCAGTGGCTTGCTACTGCTAGCGGCTATTTTTGGTGACCTTCTGTTTGAGGAGCTGTCTTGGAGGTTACCAAAGACTGGGTCTTGTAGAATCCTGGCCTGCCTTTCCAGGAAGAGGACAAGATCCGAAAACGTGGCTCTTGCTCCTGTTCGTTCCCTGATGTCAAAAGCATGTGATCTCCATTTTTCTTTCACTTTGTAAGGCACCTTGGAGATCAGAAGCCTCAGGTTTAATGGAAGGTTCAGCTCATCCATGTACCTTAAGGTACGCATTACATTACAGCATCCACGGAGGAAAAGAGCATAACTGTACAGAGCTTCTCCATTGTCTGATGGGATATTATTCCAATTTAAGGCTTTATCCATATAAGCATTAGTAATTTTAAATTCATCTCCAAAATGAAGTTCCAATAGCCGTTTTGCCTCTGCATACCCTCTATCTGCATCCATATGAAGGCAACTTCTGACCAGCTCCTTAGGTTGGCCAGAGGTGTATTGTTCAAGGTAATACAGTCTGTCTTGGCTATTGCTGGTGTTGTTCTCAATACAGTGTTCAAATGCCTGCATAAATGGTCTGAAGTTCAGAGGTTCACCGTTAAACATGGGTAGATGCCTAGTTGGAAGTAAAGTCATTTTCTGTTGCTGTGCAATAAGATCAGCAACAGTACCTAGGTTGCTGGTATCTGAGCTTAAAGGGGCATGTGGAAAGGAAGTACCTGCAGATGCTTGACTGGTCGGATTCAACTGTAAGGTCTGAACAGGCCTTTGTGACCTCCGGGGTCTTGTATCCTGTGTTAAAACCTTTTGCAATGGTGTTTTGGGAACAGTAGAGATTCTGGCATATTCCACTGGTGAGGGTTCAGGGTGAACATGTTCCTTGATTCTGTCATACTTGCTCTCCAGATACGCATTCATGCCATCTCCTGGCGATTCTGAAACTTCTGTCGATATGAGTTTAGAGTTCATAGATTCAGCATCAATGCTCCGTAACACTCGCACCTTTGCATTAGCTGCAGCCAACTCTGTTTCAAGTTCAACTCTTTCCATTGCATTTTGCACTTTAATTCTTTCCATTTCCAAGGCGTGTTTTTTCTTCAGTCCTTCAGTCCGTTGCAATAGAGCTGCCTTTTCAGCTTCAGCTTTTAAACGTGCGGAAGACACTGACGAAGATTTTGAGTCAACACTGGCACCAGAACGTGAATGTTCTACTTTACTGTCACGTGCTGCCACAATGGATATACTGTCCAGAGGAGACACCACAGTTTGGGGTTCATAGCTTTGAGCACTCTTCCACATTTCTACCTCATTCAAAAATGTTTCAAAGGTTTGCATCTTTGGTTGGTACCAATCATCATTGTCACTTTTCTTTTCCTCTTCCTCATACAGCACTTGCACAGACTGATGCACATCTTTAAATTCATCCAATGCCACATGGAGATGTTCAATGCCTGTGTCAACGGCTTCAATATCTCCACCTTTTAATAATTCCTTTAATTCATTCATTTTACGTGTACACACGCCAAGTTTTCCTCTGCGCGTTGCGCAAAGCTCTTTAAGTTTGTCATCAGCCATATTTTAGCTTTTGAGAACAACAAAACAAAACAATTATTCCAGAAAATTATTTTCCTTTTCAAAAAATTAAACACAGCACATTTATCTTCAACTCATTTCATTCTCATCTGGCTTCATTTAAGCTTATATGTGCATGAACAAAAATCTTGGTCCGCTCCAGTAGCAAATCCAGTAACAAACGATAATGCACTCCAATAGTGAACTTGAAAGGGTCAATTCTCAAAAGATCCAAAATTTTGTCAACTCCAAAGTATCAAAAAAAAAAAAAAACTTTTCTGCTTCAATAACAGTCAAACAAATGCTTCCATGGGTTCCAAACAATTCAATTGTGAAGCAGTGTAAACGGTTGCAAAGTTCTTTACTTTTGTAGTGGCGGACCACTCTTAGCTGGGACGTATTGCTTAGCTTCTTTAACAAGCTATCCAACACAGTTAACTTAAATGGTACCTTTTTTGAGGTGGATGAGATGGTATTCCAGCAGATAGGTAAACAGGGCAGGTATGCAGAGCAAGGCAGGTAAGCAAAGCAAAGCAGGCAGCAGGCAGGTAAGTAGGTTGGTAGTAGCAGACAAAGCATGGACTCCAGTAATCCAACAAACAATTGGTAAGTGGTTGAAAAATGGTGGTTAAAAAAGGCACAACTTAAATCAAAAATAATGTCCAAATACTGTTCAATAAAGATTCAATAGCGATTCAGTAGCGATGTAAAGAACTGTATGCTTAATACGTTCCAACAGCTTCCTTGTTCTTTTTTGTTTTTTTGAAAGGTGAGAGGCGGCCATCTTTATCTTCAAACATTCTCACCCACCGTCAAACTAAAAGTCCCTACAAAATAAAGGACCCTAAATCAAACAAAATATACCAGTGCTCCAATAGCACAACAACTTAGATTAAACTCAAAACGGCTCCTACATCTTTACTATAATATATATATATATATATATTTTGTAATTTAAATGGTAACTATTATTTTAAAGCATTTGAATTACATGCAGTATTATGTAATTTCAAGTATTAATTATTAAATTATACTTTAATATATTTAATTAAATACTTACTTGAAAAAGTATTTATTGTATTGAATTTAATTTATGCTGGTTTTAAGCCTCATTTGTCATGAAATGCAATAAATCTCTGAAAATTAATTTCTTTAATCTCAATGTATTTTAATGGTGATCATGATCTGATATTTGTTTGCTGTACCAATTTCCAGGACTTTGAGAGCGAGGAGGCCGTCATCAATGAATACCCTGCTTCCTTTCTTCAGCACGCGGGGCAGGCTGGGATAGTCCATCCAGATCACCGACCCGTTCGTCTTATCACGATCCACTTCTGCGGTCACCAGCCGAACCAATGCTCCTCGCTCCAGCATCACCTCAGCATCTGCAGACTGTCTCACACACACACACACACACACACACACACACACACACACATACTGATTGTCTGACTCACTATCAGACACACACTCCTTGACTCAAGTCAACGTACCCCTTTCACAAGGCCAGTGCGGATCTCCGGTCCTTTGGTGTCCAAAGCGATGGCCACAGGCCTGTAGTACAGTGGGTCAGAGGTCAACGTCTCCACTGCCTTACGGATGTTACAGATCGTCTCTCCATGATACTAGAAGAGACACGTGTGAGACGCTGTAGATGTGTCATAGAGAGATGCAAGCACACACACACACACACACACACACACACACACACACACACACACACACACACACACACACACACAGACACACACACACACACACACACACACACACACACACACCTCATGAGAGCCGTGAGAGAAGTTCAGTCTGGCAATGTCCATACCGGCCTTCACCATCTCCTGCAGTTTGGTGATGGAGCGGGAGGTGGGGCCTTTTTTTAAATGATAAGATAAAAAAAATATAAAAAAATATAGGTTTACCTGTAGCTCAGAAAGTTAAACAGGCATTAGCAACACCTTGGTCCTGGGTTTGATTCCCAGGGAAAAGATTAATCTGATTCAATGTAAATATGCACTCAAATTCAATGTCAGATAAATACAATTTTGTACAAAAATACAAATAAAAATGTTATGTAATTCTGATGATTATGATTGTATTGTGAATGACTGACCGATGGTGCAGATGATGCTGGTGTTCCGCGCTGTGATTGGCTCCTGATCGATGTCCAGCAGACACAGATGCTCCAGAAACGTGTCGGCCATCGATGCGTCCAACTGCTGCTTCTGAATGAAGGAGTCCGGCAGAGCCATGACGTCTGAGTAACGCCTGATACGAGCTGGGACAGACAGACAGAGACAGAGACAGACAGAGAGAAAGACCGACAAATGAAAAGAAAGACAGACGGACAGACAGACAGACAGACAAACAGAGAGACAAACAGACAGACAGACAGACAGAGAGACAGATGGACAGACAGACAGACAGAGACAGAGAGACAGACAGACAGACAGAGACAGACAGAGACAGACAGAGAGAAAGACAGACAGACGAAAAGAAAGACAGACAGACAGAGACAGACAGACGGACAGACAGACAGAGAGACAGACACACAGACAGAGATAGAGAGACGGACAGACAGACAGACAGACAGACAGACAGACAGACAGACGGAGAGACAGACAGAGAGATAGACAGACAGACAGACAGACAGAGACGGACAGAGACAGAGAGACAGACACACAGACAGAGATAGAGAGACGGACAGACAGACAGACAGACAGACAGACGGACAGACAGACAGACAGAGACGGACAGAGACAGAGAGACAGACACACAGACAGAGAGAAAGACACACAGACAGAGATAGACAGACGGACAGACAGACAGACAGATGGACAGACAGAGACAGACAGACAGATGGACAGACAGACAGACGGACAGAGAGACAGACGGACAGACAGACAGACAGAGACGGACAGAGACAAGAGAGACAGACAAACAGACAGAGACAAGAGAGATGGACAGACAGAGACAGACAGACAGACAAACAGACAGATGAAGAGAGAGGTGGACACACAGACGGATGGATGGACAGAGAGAGAGATCGAGAGAGACAGGTGGATTTACGGACAGATGGACAGAGAGAGATAAAGACAGACACAGAAGGACGAACGGATGGACAGAGACACATAGACAGATGGAAGGAGAGACAGACAGACAGACAGACAGAGAGAGACAAACAGAGACATACAGACAGAGAGAAAGACAAATGGACAGACAGACAGATAGAGACAGACAGACAGGAGGAATCTGATTCATATTATTTTTCATCAAAAGTATCACACAATGAGAGGAACATTTTGACCAATTATTAAACACAAACTCATTTATTTTACCATACGTCTCTCTGGAATACTAATATATGTGTCTAGAGATTTTAAACTGTATAACTGTATAACTGACAGTCGTGTCCATTGTCTCTGTGTCTCTCGTGCCGTGACACACATTAAGAATAAACTCATTCACCATCCAGTCAGCAAATCTGCTAATTGATCTGATCAATCTTTCGCAGTGAGTCAGTGATGATGGCGGGTCTCTCTTCATGACTACTGCTGGATCAAGATGATTGTGATGTTTCATGATGAACAGATGGGTGTTGGTCAAGGACGAGCAAATGAAAATAAGAAAATGAACAGCAAATAAGCAAAGAAAACAGAGAGAGCAGACAAATGTGTGTTTGATGTGAAAGTGAAGAAACAAGATCCTCTAAAACACTGAAGAGAGAAACACATCTGACTGAAATCTGCTGAGATTCTGTTCATGCAGAGAAAGACTCATGAAGAGAAAAAGGAAGGTCACAACACAAAGAGACAGACAGACAGAGACGGAGACAGGGAGGATAAGGCAGTGCGGGATAAAAGAAATCCAGGAGACAGACAGTACAGAGCTGAAGAAGAGTTCACTGCAAACACACACTGCACAGCAGCAGCAGCTCAGACACGTGATCACATGACACAGACAGCCATGTGTGGGAGGAGTCATGATGAGTGACAGCTAATGGGGTTGTGCTTTTTCATTCTATCATACTGTCAATCATCTGAGCTTAAATGCACACGTGCATACACACACACACACACACACACACACAAACACACACAAACACACACGCACACTCACACACAGACACACACACACACGCATACACAGACACACACACACACGCACACTCACACACACAGACACACACACACACACGCACACTCACACACACAGACACACACACACACACACACACACAAACACACACGCACACTCACACACACACACACACACACGCACACTCACACACACAGACACATACACACACTCAAACACACACACACAAACACACACACTCAAACACACGTACACGCACACACACACACTCAAACACACGTACACGCACACACACTCAAACACACACACACACACGCACACATACTCAAACACACACACACACACACGCACACACACTCAAACACACTCACACACGCACACACACACACTCAAACACACACACACACAAACACGCACACACGCACGCACACTCAAACACACACACACACACACACAAACACAAACACACAATCACCTAACATATATAACATCATACATCCATAAAATAAAATAAAAAATTATAAAACAGTATAATTATAAGCATGTTGAATGAATCTAAATAACTGAAGAATCCAATTGACATGCATTGTCTTTAAATCTATACAGTTTTCTGTATTTCTATTATTGAAGATCAAGTGGTTACCAGGTTTCACTGCAGCAAGTTTAATATAGTGACACTTCTAAAGTTTAGATCAGATCTCTGTCAAAGCTACGGCTGAGCAAAGATCCATTCACACAGAATCCTTCCTCAGGTCTAGAGGAGCAGATCATCAGTCTGAAGATCTCGAGGACCTCTGATGTGTTCACACTCACCTCCCATCCTGACAGATCCTCTGTTCTCCAGTCACTGCACACACTCACTGTCTCTCACACGCTTTATTCTCTCTCCTCCCTCAGTCTTACACTCAGATCCGGCCGTTCAGGTCTCGTTCAGGTCAGACTTTATTTGCACATCAGCCCTGATGCTAAAAATGACCACTCAGACTTTGCCCTTACTAAAGATATCCACACAGAAACAAACACTTTCTGCTGAGACAAGCACCTGCTTCATCAATCACAGAGTTCAGTGCTGTCATTATCAAACACTCCTAGCTGAGGAATTAAAAATGTTTCATCCCGCACTAAATGAAATTCAATTGAATAATGACTCTGTTGTCTTCTGTAAAGCTGCTTTATAGCTTTGTTTCATAACGGTTCAGTCCAACAACTCACGAATGATTTACTAGAGTGTCATGTGCACAAATTCCTACAGAAACACTCCAGAGTCTTATGGAAAGACTTTTCAGAAGAGTGGAAGCTGCAAAAGTGAATCAACTCCATATTAACTCTTTCCCCGTCCATTGACAGATTTTCCCAGCATTCGGTGTTTTCACTGTTATACAGTAGGGGGCGCTACTACACATCTTCTGAAAGACTATTGAATCGTTGGATCAAAACACAGGTGAAGAAGAAGCAGAAACCATTGATCGCATATGTAATCAGATGCATATGTAAAATAATGCATTTGTAACAGCATATAAATCAAAACCGCGGCACAAAACATTGCCGAATGAAATATGGACCCAGGAAGGGGTTTAGGACTGGGATGTTGATGGAGGCGATCAACTCCATCGATCTATTTTTTGCTTTTACATTTTACATTTTTATTTTATTTTTATTTTTTTTTTTAAACGTCGCTTTTTTCATGAAACTTACCCACGATCAAGTATTGATTCAAAAAGACTTCATGAAGCTAGAATAAAGCAGGTTGTTTTGTTCTGAAGAAGAGGTATTTCTGAAATGTTCAGATGTTCATGAAACAAAATATTCTGAGGCCATGAAACTTTTGTGAAAATGATAAGAAATGCTGCTGGTGCCTGGCCACCTTTTATTTATTTATTTATTCTCCCTCATGACAATCCAAAGACTCAGACTCTCTTCTGTGGAACACAACAGATGAAGTTGACTTTATCATTTTTGTCCATACAGTGAGAAGCCAAACTGTTTGGTTTCCAACGTTCTCCCAAATGTCCCACAGAAGAAAGACTCTGGAGGTTTGGAAGGACATGAGGCGAGTAAATGATTTCTGCTTGGACTGTTTGTGCTGAAAGTCTTTATCTCTGTCAGAGCGACACTAATAAAGCCGTGTTTGCAGAGACTAACGCTGGTAGTAAATCAGTAGCTAGTGGACAAACAAACCTTTGTGCAGAAAGGGTCACTTTGAGACCAAAACACTGGAGACAAAATCACCACTCGGATTCGCTGGAATAAAAACAAGCTTGAGGAAAACAGACAGTAATGTGGTTTTAATTTGGGATTTTACTCTTATTAAAATATTTAGCTAAAAATAAGTTATATCAGACTAACAAACTGAGATC
>NW_026775165.1:27500-40000 GCF_963082965.1 Carassius carassius | reverse complement strand
TTGTTGATGTTTTGAGTTCCTACCACAACCTTAACCACATCTTTCATTCTTCTAATTTTAATCTGTAGTAATTTTGCATCATTTCTTTTTTCTCAAAATAGCAAACAAACCATACACATTAATTTAAAAGTTTACGATGAAATCACTTAGTTTTTCTACGTGGAATATTCAAGGTCTAAACTCCTCAGTCTTTGGCCTAAAAAGTAGACATTCTGATTTTATGAAAGAACTACAAGACCTAGATGTGATCATCTTACAGGAAACCTGGTGCAGAGGAGATGCATTCACTAGCTGTCCCTCAGGATACAGAGAGATAATATTACCATCCGTCAAACTCTCATCAGTCACACAAGGGAGAGACTCGGGAGGGATGATAATATGGATTAAATCTGAACTGCCCATAGAACTAATAAAAAAAGAACAACATCACTTGTGGCTTAAAATACAAAAAGGAATGATATCAGCATCTAAGCCTGTTTTCCTTTGTGCAGTTTACATTCCACCCCTCGAGTCTCCGTATTTCCAAGAGGAAACTTTCCAGAACATAGAGAGAGAAATCAGCCATTTCCAGGCCCAGGGAAATGTGCTGCTTATGGGCGATCTAAACGCCAGAACAGGAGCAGAATTAGATTTCATCGAATCGCACGGTAGCAGATTCATCACAGGCAATAACCACTTATTCCCTTCTCACCCCAGCAGACAAAACTGTGATGAAACCGTGAACGCTCACGGACGGCAGCTGCTGCAGCTCTGCCGAGGACTGGCTCTGTACATCGTCAACGGGAGACTGCGAGGGGACTCGCTCGGCCGATACACCTACAGCTCAGCTCTGGGGAACAGCACTGTAGACTATACCATCACAGACCTCCAGCTTTCCTCTCTGAGAGCATTCACAGTCAAACCCCTCAAACCTTTCTCAGAACACAGCCAAATCATCCTCTATATAAAGCAATCTGAAACATCACCCCAACCAATTAGGACCCCATATCAAATGAGCAAAATAATGTCTTTCAAATGGACAGAAACCAGTGCCAGTAATTACAGCACTGCTGTCGAATCTTCAGAAATACAATCCCTCATACATTCATTCCAAATACAGGAATACCCCAAAAACCAATTTGGGATCAATCAGGAAGTACAAGACCTAAACAACATATTCTACAAAACAGCACAAAAAAGTAATTTGGCAATTGTTAAACCAAAGAAAAAATATTTAGATACTGACAAATGGTTTGATTTGGACTGTAAGGCTCTGAGAAAAAACCTCAGAAACTTATCAAATCAAAAACACAGACAACCAGATAATCCGGACCTCCGCCTTCTTTACTGTGAGGCACTAAAACAGTATAAAGCCACACTCCGGCGGAAAAAAGCACAGTTTTTGCAAAGCCAGTTTGAAGAAATTGAAAAATCTATAAACTCACACAAATTTTGGGATAAATGGAAATTGCTATACAAACCAAATCAAGAAGTTCTGGCAATCCAAGATGGGGAGAAGTGGAAAAACCACTTCCAGGAATTATACACCCCAACTGAAATTCAAAATTCTAATCAAAATGAAATAATTAATAAACTAGACAATTTGGAAAGATCAATTAAAACAAAACCCTTTAGATTTCCCCATAACAATGAAAGAATTGGAAGAAAAATTAGGAGTCCTTGAGTCCAAGAAAGCCTGTGGTGTAGACAGCATCCTGAACGAGATGCTGAAACACACAGAGCAAAGCTTCAGACTGGCCATGCTCAAACTGTTCAATGATGTTCTGTGTGTAGGGTTCTTCCCTGAGATCTGGGGGGTATTCCAGAAAGCAGGTTATGTGACATACCCGGGTATGTTTAAGAGTAAGTAAATGGATAACCTGAACTTTCGGATCCAAAAACGGAGGTAACTTTCAGGTTATGTTAGTTGTCATAGCAACTCACTCTCTGAACATAACCTGCTCCAGAGCAGGTTATGTTCCAGGATTAGTTCACTTCAGCGAGCCTTCAGTGGGCGTGACAGATACCGCACAACATTATATAATATTAGAATATGTAATATAGCCTATTATATATATATATATATATATATGTTAATTAGGAAGCGCTAATATAAGTAATAAATAAGGTAATATATTATTCTAATATGATTATTTATTTTATTGGCATATATAAGAGTTATCTGTAAATTATGTATTAAGAGGTATGTATAAATTATAAAACACTATGACAAGGTAATGTTTAACTTATATATATTTATATATTTTATTTATTATATGTTATATCTCACTGCATGGAGTGGCATTTTTCTATAATGTATAAATTCTAAATCAAAATACATATCTGATATGACTTAATGTATAATTAGCATAAAACAAGCAATATAATTCACATTCTCAAGTATTAAAGATTAAATGGAAAAAAATAAAAATGATTGCACAGCCATCAATTAGGTGGCGATATGCTCTAAGCATGTAAACAACTAATTAACAAAAGAAGAAGAAAGAAACAGCATGGCGCGCTTTTTCTTAGCGTCCGTTTCTATAGTGACTCGTCAAATCGTCGCTCTGTTGAGAATGTCTTGAGTCTTAACCAGGAACATACTCTGAGTTGAATTAACTTACTCCCGGACGAGTTTTTGGAACCACATACCTCGAGTAAGCAAGGTTTGGGGTTAATCAACCGTGAGTTCAGGTTTTAGTTCACGGTAAGTTAACCCTGCTTTCTGGAATACCCCCCTGGAACAAGGGCCTCATCAGCCCCATCCACAAGAGCGGAGACAAACTAGACACCAACAACTACCGAGGCATCTGTGTGAACAGTAACCTGGGGAAGGTTCTCTGCAGCATCTTAAACGCCAGACTTTTACACTTCCTTATGAAGCACAATGCCTTGAGTAAATCCCAAATTGGCTTTCTTCCAAAATGTCGCACATCCGATCTCATTTTTACATTACAAACACTAATTGACAAATATGTACATCAAAACAAAGAACAAATTTTTGCTTGTTTCGTTGATTTCAAGAAAGCATTTGATTCAATCTGGCACGAAGGATTATACCTAAAGCTTATCGACAGTGGAGTAGAGGGGAAATTCTATGATTTGATCAAATCGATGTACACAGCCAGCCAATGCGCTGTCAAAATTGGAAACCAAAGAACCGAATTTTTCCCCCAGGGGCACGGAGTGAGACAGGGATGCAGTTTAAGCCCCACCCTCTTCAACATTTACATCAACCAATTGGCCAATATGTTAGAACATGCTCCCTTTCAAGGTCTCACTCTCCACGACACAGAGATCAAGTGTCTACTCTACGCAGATGACCTGGTCCTCCTGTCGCCCACTAAACAAGGGCTTCAGGACGGCCTGGATCTGCTGGAGGATTACTGTCAGTCCTGGGCCCTGACCGTCAACCTCCAGAAGACTAGAGTCATGATGTTCCAGAAACGCTCCAGATCTCAGGGACCAACACACACATTCACACTCTCACACAGAACCATTGAGAGCACAAAAGCATACACCTACCTCGGCCTGAAAATAACTCCAACTGGTAACTTTACTTTGGCTGTGAATGAACTCAAAGAGAAAGCTCAGAGGGCTTTCTATGCCATAAAACAATCAATCAAAATTGACATCCCAATCCGAATTTGGCTCAAACTGTTCAAATCAATAATTGAACCAATTGTTTTATATGGCAGTGAAGTGTGGGGTCCTTCTATAAAATTAGATTTTTTAAATTGGGAAAAACATCCGATTGAAACTCTACAATTAGATTTCTGTAAAAGAATACTCAAAGTCCAAAGAAAAACACCAAACAACGGATGCAGGGCAGAATTGGGCCAATACCCTCTCCTCCTAAACATCCAAAAAAGAGCCATCAAATTCTGGAAACACCTGAAAACAAGCGATCCCAACACGTCCCATTATAAAGCCCTGAAACACCAAGAGCTGAGCGTAACGAGGAATCCCCTGTGCCAGCTGGTGCTGAGACTGACTGAGCTCTCTCCTGCAGAGATCAGCTCGCCTCAGCACACACACACTCTCACACACATTCGGCCTGCACAAATTATCAACACAGAACAACACAAGTACATCACCCATTGGACAAACACCATTCAAAACCAACACAAACTGGAATGTTATTCGGCACTAAATCGAGAGTACACTGTTGCGAGCTACCTGAGCACAGTGAATGATGTGAAGCTCAGGAAAACCCTGACGATGTACAGACTCAGCGAGCACAGCCTGGCCATCGAGACGGGCCGGCGCAGACAGACCTGGCTCTCCCGGGAGGACAGACTCTGCTCGCACTGCATTCTGGGAGTGCCGGAGACCGAGCTGCACTTCCTCACAGAATGCCCCAAATACCAACACATCAGAGACCAATATTACCCCAAAATGAATAAGATATTTCCCCAATTTAACACCTGTAATCCAACCCAAAAACTTAGATTCATCCTTGGCGAAGAAGCCAAATGCTCCAATTTAGCAGCAAGATTTGTAGCATCTCTTCACATCCTGAGGGACGAGCAGAGCAGCAAACACCCAATGAACACACACACACTCACAGCCTAACACACCCAATCACACACACACACACACACACACACACACACACACACACACACACACAGCCTAACACACCCAATCACACACACACACACACACACACACACTCACAGCCTAACACACCCAATCACACACACACACACTCACAGCCTAACACACCCAATCACACACACACACACACTCACAGCCTAACACACCCAATCACACACACACACACACACACACACTCACAGCCTACCACACCCAATCACACTCACACACACACACACTCACAGCCTACCACACCCAATCACACTCACACACACACACAGCCTAACACACCCAATCACACACACACACACACACACACACACACACACACACACACACACACACACACACACACACACTCACAGCCTAACACCCCATCAGACCTACACACATGTATTTATGTTAAATTCCAAGTTCAGTGTTAGTTTATTTTAGTTTTTGTGTGTTTTATGTACATGATTTCGGCATTATAATCCTTTTTATTTTATTTATTAATCTTATAATATTATGTTTTATTTTATTTTATTTAACTATTATTATAATTTTGGTGTACTTAATGTTCAAAATCAATTTCTATGTTGTTTTTTGATGCTTTGGCAATACAAAATGTATTTTTTGTCATGCCAATAAAGCTTTCTGAATTGAATTGAGAGTGTGTGTGTGTGTGTATGAGAGTGTGTGTGTGTGTGTGTGTGTGTATGTGTGTGAGATAGAGAGAGTGTGTGTGTGTGTGTGTGTGTGTGTGTGTGAGAGAGAGAGAGAGAGAGAGCATCTGAGCAGCTTAAGAGATTGAGAGGATCAGTGACCACACGTGAAGCAGACAGACAGATGAACGGATGAAAAGACAGACAGAGATGTACAAGAGAAAATGGTCGGGTAGAGGTCATATCCCTATCAAGCATCGCATAGATTTTAAAATATTGCTTATTACTTATAAAGCCCTGAATGGTTTAGCACCTCAGTATTTGAATGAGCTCCTTTTACATTATAATCCTCTACGTCCGCTACGTTCTCAAAACTCAGGCAATTTGATAATACCTAGAATATCAAAATCAACTGCGGGCGGCAGATCCTTTTCCTATTTGGCGCCTAAACTCTGGAATAACCTACCTAACATTGTTCGGGAGGCAGACACACTCTTGCAGTTTAAATCTAGATTAAAGACCCATCTCTTTAACCTGGCATACACATAACATACTAATATGCTTTTAATATCCAAATCCGTTAAAGGATTTTTAGGCTGCATTAATTAGGTAAACCGGAACCGGAAACACTTCCCATAACACCCTATGTACTTGCTACATCATTAGAAGAATGGCATCTACGCTAATATTTGTCTGTTTCTCTCTTGTTCCGAGGTCACCGTGGCCACCAGATCCAGTCTGTGTCCAGATCAGAGGGTCACTGCAGTCACCCGGATCCAGTGCGTATCCAGACCAGATGGTGGATCAGCACCTAGAAAGGACCTCTACATCCCTGAAAGACAGCGGAGACCAGGACAACTAGAGCCCCAGATACAGATCCCCTGTAAAGACCTTGTCTCAGAGGAGCACCAGGACAAGACCACAGAAAACAGATGATTCTTCTGCACAATCTGACTTTGCTGCAGCCTGGAATTGAACTACTGGTTTCGTCTGGTCAGAGGAGAACTGGCCCCCCAACTGAGCCTGGTTTCTCCCAAGGTTTTTTTCTCCATTCTGTCACCGATGGAGTTTCGGTTCCTTGCCGCTGTCGCCTCTGGCTTGCTTAGTTGGGGACACTTCATCTACAGCGATATCGTTGACTTGATTGCAAATAAATGCACAGACACTATTTAACTGAACAGAGATGACATAACTGAATCCAATGATGAACTGCCTTTAACGATCATTTTTGCATTATTGACACTGTTTTCCTAATGAATGTTGTTCAGTTGCTTTGACGCAATGTATTTTGTTTAAAGCGCTATATAAATAAAGGTGACATTGACGTATGGGAGGCTATGGGAGGCCGTTTGAGGCGAAACCCTTTGAAAACTTGCGATACACACTGAAACACTTGCGATACTCACTGAAACACTTGCGATACACACTGAAACACTTGCGATACTCACTGAAACACTTGCGATACACACTGAAACACTTGGGATACACACTGAAACACTTGCGATACACACTGAAACACTTGCGATACTCACTGAAACACTTGCGATACTCACTGAAACACTTGCGATACACACTGAAACACTTGGGATACTCACTGAAACACTTGCGATACACACTGAAACACTTGCGATACTCACTGAAACACTTGCGATACTCACTGAAACACTTGCGATACTCACTGAAACACTTGCGATACTCACTGAAACACTTGCGATACACACTGAAACACTTGGGATACTCACTGAAACACTTGCGATACACACTGAAACACTTGCGATACTCACTGAAACACTTGCGATACTCACTGAAACACTTGCGATACTCACTGAAACACTTGCGATACTCACTGAAACACTTGCGATACACACTGAAACACTTGCGATACACACTGAAACACTTGCGATACTCACTGAAACACTTGCGATACACACTGAAACACTTGCGATACTCACTGAAACACTTGCGATACTCACTGAAACACTTGCGATACTCACTGAAACACTTGCGATACTCACTGAAACACTTGTGTGTATAAGTGAAACACTATATATCTGTGCAAATATATAAAAACTTGTTATATAAAATATTAAATATATAAGAAACATTCTCGCGTGTGAGAGAGCATTAACATTTTCAGTGTGTCCGGAAGTCGTTTCATTGCAACCGGAAGTAATACTACTTCTTCTTCTTCGCTATTATGGCGGGTAGCACCAAAGTTAGGTGCATTATCGCCACCTACTGTATTGGAGTGTGAAGCAGAGTTTACCCTTTCAAAACGTGAGAAAAAAAGTTATAATAATATATATAATATATATATATATATATATATATATATATTTTTTTTTTTTTTACATAAATACAATTAAACCCACTAACCGGAAGTTATAGCTCAAATATTCTCCTCATATATTCAGACTAAATGAACCGAAGGACACGGGAAAGAAAATGTAACAAAAAAAAAAACAAAAAAATCAGAATTGGCAATAACACACGAGTGATCACATACGAAAAAGCCTAGTGTAAAGAATAACAACAAATACCTCATTTTTTAAACAAGTTTGGAAGGAGCCATATACGTGGAGAATATTTGAGCTATAACTTCCTGTTGCAATGAAACGACTTCCGGACACACTGAAAATGTTAATGCTCTCTCACACGTGAGAATGTTTCTTATATATTTAATAATTTATATAACAAGTTTTTATATATTTGCACAGATATATAGTGTTTCACTTATACGCACAAGTGTTTCAGTGAGTATCGCAAGTGTTTCAGTGTGTATCGCAAGTGTTTCAGTGAGTATCGCAAGTGTTTCAGTGAGTATTGCAAGTGTTTCAGTGTGTATTGCAAGTGTTTCACTTGTACGACAAGTGTTTCAGTGAGTAACGCAAGTGTTTCAGTGTGTATCACAAGTTTTCAAAGGGTTTCGCCTCAAACGGCCTCCCCCTACACACTGAAACACTTGCAATACTCACTGAAACACTTGTCGTACAAGTGAAACACTTGCGATACACACTGAAACACTTGGGATACACACTGAAACACCTGCGATACTCACTGAAACACTTGCGATACACACTGAAACACTTGGGATACTCACTGAAACACTTGCGATACTCACTGAAACACCTGCGATACTCACTGAAACACTTGCGATACACACTGAAACACTTGCGATACACACTGAAACACTTGTGCGTATAAGTGAAACACTATATATCTGTGCAAATATATAAAAACTTGTTATATAAAATATTAAATATATAAGAAACATTCTCACGTGTGAGAGAGCATTAACATTTTCAGTGTGTCCGGAAGTCGTTTCATGAAACACTTGCGATACACACTGAAACACTTGCGATACACTGAAACACTTGGGATACACACTGAAACACTTGCGATACACACTGAAACACTTGCGATACTCACTGAAACACTTGCGATACACACTGAATCACTTGCGATACACACTGAAACACTTGCGATACACACTGAAACACTTGGGATACACACTGAAACACATGCGATACACACTGAAACACTTGCGATACTCACTGAAACACTTGCGATACTCACTGAAACACTTGCGATACTCACTGAAACACTTGCGATACACACTGAAACACTTGCGATACTCACTGAAACACTTGCGATACACACTGAATCACTTGCGATACACACTGAAACACTTGCGATACACTGAAACACTTGGGATACACACTGAAACACATGCGATACACACTGAAACACTTGCGATACACACTGAATCACTTGCGATACACACTGAATCATTTGCGATACACACTGAAACACTTGCGATACACACTGAAACACTTGCGATACACACTGAATCACTTGCGATACACACTGAAACACTTGCGATACACACTGAAAACCTTGCGATACACACTGAAACACTTGCGATACTCACTGAAACACTTGCGATACTCACTGAAACACTTGCGATACTCACTGAAACACTTGCGATACACACTGAAACACTTGCGATACACACTGAATCACTTGCGATACACACTGAATCACTTGCGATACACACTGAAACACTTGCGATACACACTGAATCACTTGCGATACACACTGAAACACTTGCGATACACACTGAAACACTTGTACGTACAAGTGAATTACTTGCGCATACATGTGAAACACTATATATCTTTGCAAATATATGAAAGACATGCGGTTACATAGAAACTCTTTTCATATGCCCTGTAATTTTCCACGTACTGTTGTGCCTGCACAAAGACTGCACTTTCAAACATTCTCGCGTGTGAGAGAGCATAAACATTTTCAGTGTGTCCGGAAGTCGTTTCATTGCAACAGGAAGTTATAGCTCAAATATTCTCCACGTATATGGCTCCTTCCAAACTTATTTAAAAAATGAGGTATTTGTTGTTATTCTTTACACTAGGCTTTTCGTATGTGATCACTCGTGTGTTATTGCCAATTCGGTTTTTTTTTTTTTTTTTTTTTTTTTTTACATTTTCTTTCCCATGTCTTTCAGTTCATTTAGTCCGAATATATGAGGAGAATATTTGAGCTATAACTTCCGGTTAGTGGGTTTAATTGTATTTATGTAATATATATATATATATATATATATATATATATATATATATATATATATATATATATATATATATTTTTTTTTTTTTTTTTAAATATTATTATTACTTTTTTTCTCACGTTTTTGAAAGGGTAAACTCTGGTTCACACTGCAATACAGTAGGTGGCGATAATGCACCTAACTTTGGTGCTACCCGCCATAAAACCGAAGAAGAAGAAGAAGTAGTATAACTTCCGGTTGCAATGAAATGACTTCCGGACACACTGAAAATGTCAATGCTCTCTCACACGCGAGAAGGTTTCAAAGTTTTTATATATTTGCACAGATATATAGTGTTTCACTTATACGCACAATTGTTTCAGTGTGTATCGCAAGTGTTTCAGTGAGTATCGCAAGTGTTTCAGTGTGTATCGCAAGTGTTTCAGTGAGTATCGCAAGTGTTTCAGTGTGTATCGCAAGTGTTTCAGTGTGTATCGCAAGTGTTTCAGTGTGTATCGCAAGTGTTTCAGTGAGTATCGCAAGTGTTTCAGTGAGTATCGCAAGTGTTTCAGTGAGTATCGCAAGTGTTTCAGTGAGTATCGCAAGTGTTTCAGTGTGTATCGCAAGTGTTTCAGTGTGTATCGCAAGTGTTTCAGTGTGTATCGCAAGTGTTTCAGTGTGTATCCCAAGTGTTTCAGTGAGTATCGCAAGTGTTTCAGTGAGTATCGCAAGTGTTTCAGTGAGTATCGCAAGTGTTTCAGTGAGTATCGCAAGTGTTTCAGTGTGTATCACAAGTTTTCAAAGGGTTTCGCCTCAAACGGCCTCCCATAATTACACATCACAAACTCTTAACACAACCAGAACACAATACATTACACGCACACACACACCTTTGTTTAGTTGGAGACTCTTGACTGATTGCACACACACTATTCAGATTTAACCATTTTTCATTTTATAATTCCATTCTTTTCCAGACTCAAATTTCCAAACCTCTCAGTAGATTTTCAGACCGTATTCAACACAAATGGTTCATAGAGCATTATTTTCAGCTTTATATTTTTCTACCGTGTTAAAAAAAATAAAAAATCTCAGGGTCTTTTTTTTTCATTGATTTTCTCGAAGTGACAACATACAGTATCTAATATAAAAAAAATACACGCACACAAGACATCTTTTTGTGCCCTTGAGAAACTATTCACATGCATTTTTTGCATGCTTATTATGCATTACAATTTCTAGTTTTAGATTTCCTTTGTGCATCACTATGAATAAAATGAGAGCATACAGCGGCACAGAAACCATGACACGGGCTGATGGCATAAAATCTGCCAAGTTCAAGAATCTATAAAAACACTAGTACTGTAAAAACACTAAAAATAAAGGTGAGTTGACACACGGCTTCACATCTGTGCTGCTAAATCAACATCTGTGTAATTATATCAAAGGGGTGGAGGGTGAGGGACACCACGAATTGATGAAAAAATAATAATTGAACCATTAAAATAACTCATTTTAAAATCAAAATGGTAATACTTTACACCGTGAGGTTACATTAGTTAATCCATTAACACAAATAATATTTGTTAGTGTTTATTAGTTAATACAAATGCAGCTGTACACTGTTGGTTCTTGCTAGCTCAGCTTGAAATTCTGAACTAAGATTAATCATTTTTCAGTTCTGGTTAAGTAAAGTTGTTAACTATGAACTATTATTAGTTGATAAATGGAACCTTTTTGGAAAGTGTTACCATAAAATATTTCTTCCTCCATGTCATGTGACCATAAACCATTAAAGTGTTGAAATATTAATACCACCGCTGTGCCAATAGACATCAGGCTGAAGCACTGTTGGGCCCAGGAGAGGGTTGCAGAAGGAAAAGAGCTCCAGCCAGCACCCCACCCAATCCACCCTTCGGGGAACTTACCTGCATCCTCGAGTCGTGTCCTTCTTCACCCCGCCACAACACACACACACACACACTTCCGCTCGCTCAGATGATATGAAGCATGTTTTATTACAGACAACATGGACTATAGAAACAAGGATATTCATCTCATACAAAACAACTTGAGTCATAAAATAAATACTGAAAAAGTGTTCATCAGCTGAGAACCGCGACGTGTGCAATACTTGAATCCTGTGATGATCCCAAAACAACCTTGAGCTGTCCGTCAAACGAGGACTGACCAATCAGGGAGGATGTGAAGGTGTCAGTCTAATTCTATTGGCTGTCATGTCTCCACCAATCAGCAGTGAGCAGAGACCTCAGCAAATCACTAGCAGCCTCTTCTTCATGACAAACTCATGAGACTGAATGACCTGCTCGTGTGGATCAGAACCAGCGGCTCACAAACAGAGACGCTAGTGGAGTGGAAGCTCAGGTCAGAGGTCACCGGCTGATGTCACGGGCGCCACTGAAGTGTTCAGGGTCACGGACGGGATTGAAGAAGGGATGACGCAGTGCAGCGGAGAGAGACAAGCGCCGATCCGGCTCGTATTCCAACAAACCCTCCAACAGATCGAAGAAGAGATGATGCTCCTCTGTTTCACACATCACATACTTCTGACAGAGAGAGAGAGAGAGAGAGAGACGGAGAGAGAGAGAGACGGAGAGAGCGGGAGGGAGGGGGAGAGAGAGGGAGGGGAGAGAGAGGGAGGGGGAGAGAGAGAGACGGAGAGAGCGGGAGGGAGGGGGAGAGAGAGGGAG
>NW_026775165.1:22500-25000 GCF_963082965.1 Carassius carassius | reverse complement strand
AAAATGATTGGGCAGCACAACTGTTGTGGAAATCCTGCTGATGCTCATAAATATGGCAGACGAGCTGGACACACACTCTCAGTCGAAGTCAAACACACACCTGGAAGAGTGTGTATCCGCGGTAGAACTCGAACAGAATACAGCCGATACTCCAGACGTCACACGGCTGACTCCAGCCCAGCTCTACAGAAACACAGGTAGAGGATCACTCTCACTCTCACACACACACACACACACACACACACACACACGCGCGCGCTCTCTCTCTTACCCAGAATCACCTCCGGCGCTCTGTAGTGTCGGGTGGAAACGATGGTGCTGTGATGCTCGTGGTCAAACGTGGCGCTGCCGAAATCCACCAGCCTCACAGCAGTATCCAGCACACAGCGCTCGTCCCGCTTCTGACACACACACACACACACACACACACACACTCATCTAACTGACACTAACTGACTTAACACACTGCTGTTTTGTCGCCTGCTACATGCTCAAGCTCTTTACAGCAGGATGGATTCTGATTGGCTGTGACATTAATGTATAATGTACGGTGTATATTTATTATGTATATATATTTAAATACACACATGCATGTATATATTTCAGAAACATGTTTATATATAAAAATATATTGACTATAAATATATACATGAAGATATTAAAAAAATATATACTGTGCGTGTCTGTATTTATATATTCATGAAAAATATACACAGTACACACGCATCATTTATGTAAACACAAACTTTTATGTTGGATTTAATCGCAATTTATCGTTTGAAAGCATTAATTTATAGCCATTGTCCTTTATGTGAATGTAATTACAAGTTCCAGGATCTGAAATCAGAGTGGATTGATTTTAAAAGACAGAATCAGTGCATGTCTCACCTTCTCGGTGTTATAGGTGACAGTGTAATCAGAGCTCACAAACAGGATGTTCTCTGGCTTGAGGTCTGTGTGTGTCAGCCTGTTGTCATGGAGAACTGTCAGAGAAACAGACCATAATCACAAATGACTCAGCATGAGCTTTGATTCACATCAGTAGCTCAGAGATATTTACAGCAATAGACAACAATACATGTATGGGTCACAATTATACAGTTCTCTTTTAAGCCAAAAATCATTAGGACATCAAGTAAAGATCATGTTCCATGAAGATATTTAGTACATTTCTTAGCTAATCTATTCAGCTTTTAGATGATGTGTGAATCTCAATTTCAAAAAATTCCCCCTAATGACTGGTTTTGAGGTCCAGGGTCACGTATAAGTCTGTGTGTGTGTGTGTGAACTCACACTTGACGGCGAGGCAGATCTGGTAGGCCATGTGTCGCACCTGACTGATGGAGAAGGGCAGATAATGGTTCTCCTTCATGAAGTCGAAGGTACTGAGAGCTAACAGCTCAAAGCTGATGCACATGTGACCGTGATAGTCGAACCAGTCCAGCATCTGCACACACAGACTGAGACACGCCACTCTCATTACTGCTGCTCATCCCGATCATAGACAAGTATGAGGTTATGATCAGAAGCTAATGTGTGTGGGGGGTGTAACATTCATATCACAAATCTAAAGAGCAAGCAATTTAATGTGTTGTTTTTCATCATCTTCTGGGGACAAGCTGAAAACCCATCACACTGTGTTGCCTTCATGCATTTCAATGGGAACGAATCTATCATACCAATAAACACATCACTCGAAATGTAGCATTGACATGCGACTCAATCATGATAGTCGAGGAACAAGCACAACTCAGTATTCTGTGAGTGTGTGTGTGAAGCACGTGGGGTTTGATCACAGAGCTCCAGTAATAATCACACTCACTTCTTGTTTTCTGGATCTTTATGGTTGATTTTCTCCAGGACGTTGATCTCCAGGCGAGCTGCTTCTTTGTATTTTTCTACGTTCTTGATGATCTTCAGAGCGATGCGAGAGCCTCCCCTGTAACACACACACACACACACACCTGGCTGTTCTCTGCTGATTGTCACAGGGGTTTCACTGTGTGTGTGTGTGTGTGTGAGACTCACCTGTGATGGTCAATACACTCCACCACTTTCCCAAAAGTCCCCTCCCCAAGCGTCCCCACGATCTCATCTGCACAGGAAGCACAAGCGTCACACACACACACACACACACACACACACACTGAATGTAGAGTGCAGCTGTACACACATCTGTCCTGCAGCACGTCTCCTGTCCGATAGATCAGATGACCCTCCTCGTCATCTTTAACGGCCCACGCTCTCACACGACCGTTACTCTGCTGACGAGAGACACAAACAGAGTAACCTTTGACCCTTCAAACATCACCTCAAGCAGATCCACTGCACCAGAGCAGCCTGATCATCAGAAGCTGAATACATCATCTCTCCATTGATGTGTGGTTTGTTCGGAGGACAATGTTTGTCTGAGATACAACTGTTTGAAAATCTGGAATCTGAGGGAGCAAAACAATCTAAATATTGAGAAAATCATCAGTGTATCTGGTTTCTCTCTAAA
>NW_026775165.1:12500-17500 GCF_963082965.1 Carassius carassius | reverse complement strand
AAGAACAGCTGAAACATCAAAAGAAAACAAAGAAACGACAGAAGAAATATGATGATCGTCAGCTGCTCCTCTGTTTACTTCTGTCCGTTTATAATCTATCAGATAACAACTCATCTGTGTGTGTGACTCGTGTTTATATTGTTATGAGTAGGTGAATGTGTTCGTGAGTAATGGTGTGTTTCTCCTCAGAGAGTGTTAGTTAGCGGTTAGCAGTTAGCATGGAGCTCGCGGCGCTTCACCACACACACACACACACACACACACACCGCAGTCTGAGCCCAGCGACCGTATCAGCGATATAAACAAGACATTTACCCCTTTAGCCGCGACGCCCGTGAGTTTGTCCCACAGAAAATCCGTTCTGCCGTTATTTTAGCGCTTCGGTGTTACAATACATCCAGTTCCGGAACTATTTGGTTCCTCTGGGAGGCGCTCACCTGAATATTCACGAGGAGAGCTTGTGGTGGGCGGGGCCTTCAGGCGCGCGTCAGATCGCGTTCTGTCTTGTGGATTATATCAGGCAGCTATAAAATTGAACGAAGTTAAGCTTAAACTAATTCTATGACTGTTCGCACTTTGTAAACAATTAACTGTTTCTGTTAGATGTGTTTCTCAGTACTCTGTTTACCTGAACGATTATTTCTCTGAATTTCTCCTCGAATACTTGTTGACATTCAGAAAAGAAATATGAGACAGTAGAAATATGAGTTTCTCATGAATGACTGAGATGACTGATTTCATGTATAAAAATAAATATTTAATAATATATTCTTGTGTTTTTATTCTGTGTCTCCCAATGTTGTTTGTATATTATAAAAATAGTCTTTAAATCATACTCTACACTCAGATCATCATCATAAATGTCTTTATCATAGGTTATTATAAATGTTAAGCTTAATTTGCATTAACTGTTGTATTCTTTTGCAATGCTTTAGAATGTTGCTCAAATTAGGACTTTTTTTCAACTGTAGGCTATTTATCGATGCATTCATTAATTGGAAAGTTATTTTATAGTAAGAAAAAAAGTGTCTTAAAAGTGCACGTATTATTAATATTTATCTGTAAAGACGAGAATGTTAGTGAAGAAACAGGATTGATTCTGATTGGTTGGCAATGTTTTATCGTTCTTCAGAAAAAAAATCGTCCTGAAAGTGATTCCAACAATATCGTTTCTCTTTGCCTTTATCGTTATAGTTGTGGTGTGGACTCCGCTATTCTTTAATATTGAGAACGGTTTTTAGAACTATATCTTTATCATTATAGTTATCGTGCTTGGTGTGAACGGGCCTTATACTAATAAAATATTTATTCCAATATGTTTTACTGTAATGTCTGCATCCCAGCGGAACCAAATATTTCAGGAACTGAATATATTTTAACACCGGAAACTCTCGCGCACAACTTCCGGCGAAGAGCTCCGACCGGCTCCGACTCGCGCGCACTTTCTTATCCAATAATAAAACATGATTAAAATTTGATGATTTAAATTATTAAAATTAAATGATTCATTATTAAAATTTTATTTCAATGCATAAACATTCATATATTTAAATTCATATATTATATATATGTACATATATTTAACATAAAGCTTTTCCTAAATATATACAGGCATATGTTTGTATTTATAAATACATAATAAATCTACACAGCACACACACTCATATATTATGTAAACAATAACTTTTATTTTATATGTTGTATTGTGTGTGTGTTTGTTTATGTGTTGTATTTGTTTACGTGTTGTATTTGTGTGTGTGTGTGTGTGTATGTGTAAGTCTAGCTCGTGCCCCTAGAGGGCTCATGTCCGTGTCTCTCTCTGTCGGTGTGTGTCGTTTCTCCGCTCGCTCGGTTCTCCGGTGTCTGTGTGCGTGAGCTCGGTGTTCCGCTCATCATGTCCTCCGCGGGAGCTGCGTGTGGACCGGCTCCGGGACCGAATCACGGCGGCTCTGTTCCCGCGCCCGGCGCCTCAAACCCGCGAAAGTTCAGCGAGAAGATCGCGCTGCACACGCAGAGACAGGCGGAGGAGACCGCGGCGTTCCAGGAGGTCATGATGGACCTCACCTCCACCCGGGTAACACACACACACACACACACACACACACACACACACACGGGAACGGGTTTCCTGCGGGAAATAGTTAAATCCGTGTTTTTCTCTCGGCGCGCGCGAGCAGGTAGTAGCGCACAAGCTAACGGAAGCTAACGATAATAACGCGGAGATCGTGAAAACGGAATACTCGAGAAACGTTAGAGACACTTGAATTACATGAGAGATGTTTTTAGAGGCACCCTGACGCTAAACGACAGTAAAACAGGTTTAATTCCTCTGTGAGTTTGATCAGTTTCTCTGACAGGAAGCGGTTAGCAGCAGATTAGCATTAGCTCTTCACGCTTTACTCATATGATATCAAATGATATTCTGCAGTTATTCTCGCGTTAATCTCGCCGTATCCGTCTCAAACATCACATGTGAAGCTCATTCTGTCAGACTGATGTGTTTTATGTGCTGTCACTCGCTAAACGCGGCCAGAATGAACGTTACCGTGGTGTTTTGTGACTTGTACCTTGGGGTGTGTGTGTGTTTGTTGGGGTGTGTGTGTGTGTGTGTGTGTGTGTGGATGCGGTGCTGGTGAGTGAGATCTAGTTAACTAATGTCAGAGCTGGTTAGTTAAGATCATGTCAGTCTGACCTGGGCTCAAACCTTGACCCTTACTCGCATCACCAGTCCTGGTCGCCTTAGAAGATTCAACACTTTTAATAACTGACTCTCAATTAGTGACATTGTTTACATTATTTGTATCTACTTATATTCAATTAAATTTCAATTAGGTTGTAGTAAACTGTGTTTTTAGTATTTTAATTTTGCATCTCATGATTTGATTAGGTTTTAGTGTTATAAATAAAAACAATCAAAATAAACCACATACTAAAACTTAAAGTATAACATTATTTTGTTTCCATTAGCATCCTATCATTAGATTAATATTTGGGTCAAGGGTTTTCAGTCATCAAAACAATGTGTTAAACAGTGTTGAAATGTTGTATCGTTTTCACACACATTTTGAGATTTTATTTTCCCCAAATTCATTTGAAACTTTAAAAGTATACACTTTACTTCCATCCAATGTGCTTTCTATGTGTATAAAATCATTTTTGTAAAATTTATTTTGATGCGGACAATTCAATTCTTTATTCCTGTAACTTTAAAAGGTCAGAGTGGTTCAGCGTGACCTCTGACCCTGAAACACACTCGGACTCTTCCAGAATGAGTTATGGTTTGCATGTAAACAGTTTTTCATGTAGTGTGTATTCATCATGACCTCAGCTCTCAGCAGCACATTTAGATTAATCAGATGTGAACTCGTTATGCACACGTTATAAATCCGTTAGTGCAGAGATTCCCAAACATGATTTTGTCAGCCGAGCCTCCTGAAGTTAAAATATTTTATGAGATTTGAATTTAATATTTCAATAATATAACAGCACAATCATATGTTTATCGTTCTCTGATGTCAGTTAATGAACAAATGACATGTAGATAAACAAAAAAAAATTTTTTTTTTAAGTCAGTGGATTATTTTAATTTTTACATTTTTTTTAAAATATTTTTGTAAATGTATGATTTAATGACCTTGTATTAAGTGTTTTAATTGGATTGATTTTATTTGAAAATTATTTTTATTTGACTATGATTTAATACATTTTAGTAATAGTTTGTAATTTAGTTTTTTTTTTTAGTTAAATTAATTTTCATTTTTAAATATTTTGGACATTTTTTTATTTTTATTTCAAAATTGTATTTCAGTGTAACAATTTTTTATTTTTATACGTTTTAGCTAGCATTTTATATTGATTTATTGTTGTAAAATTAAAATGAATTGATATTTTTTTCTATTTTATTGTTTAATAACTTAGTGTTTTATTTTGTAGATTTGTTTAAATTTTTCAGATTTTGGTTTATGATTCACCTATTTTGATGTTTTTTATTTATTTAGACTTCATATTTTTCAGGTTTAAGAAATTTTTGTTAAATTTAGAATTTTGAAAAAAAAAAGTTTATTTTTTTAATTTGACATGTTTTGAGCTTGATTTGAACTTTTATTTGAACGGTTTCTCATCTTGTTTCAGATTCAGGCGCAGAAGGTCCGTTTGGCTCGAAATCAGGGCTCGTATTATGGTGGATCTCTGCCTAACGTCAACCAGATCGGCAGGAGTGCCTCGGACCTGCAGGTGTGTGTGTGTGTGTCATTAGAGGGAGTGTGTGTGAGGGTGTGTGTGAGAGTGTGTGTGTGTGAGGGTGTGTGTGTGTGTGACTGAGTGTTTGTGAGAGAGAGTGTGTGTGTGAGGGAGTGTGAGAGAGTGTCTGTGTGTGTGTGTGACTGGGTGTTTGTGTGTGAGTGTGTGTATTAGAGGGAGTGTGAGAGAGAGTGTGTGTGTGTTTGTGTGTGAGATGGTGTTTTTCAGAGGGAGTGTGTGAGAGCGCATTAGATGTATTGAAAGCAGCTGATGTTAAACTGTGTGTGTGTGTGTGTCAGGGCTCGTGTCACTCTCCGCTGGACTCCAGTCGCTCCACACGGCATCATGGTCTGGTGGAGCGTGTTCACAGAGAGCGGCGCTTCATCTCTCCCAGCGGACCCTACAGAAGACAAGTATCCTTCCTGTCTCAGTCTCTCCGCAGCGTTACGTGTGTCTCAGGGCTCCAGAACAACTATTTGCTCTAATTCATGTGTGTGGTATGACGATTTTTTGATTGTGGATGATAAAATGTCTCCATGATCTGATTTTGAAGAAATATGGTAGTATTGCGTTACAGCACACATTCTCTCAGTTACAGTTCTGCGCCGCTGTATCGATACACTTACTCACAGTCACAGAAGTGCAGTGTTTGCCTCTGCTTTAAAGCCTTGCTGGTTTAATGTTACTATTGTTTTGCATTATTAAGTGCAATTACTTTAAATGCTTGTTGTTTCACGTTTATACACATTTGACAGTAAAGC
>NW_026775165.1:0-5000 GCF_963082965.1 Carassius carassius | reverse complement strand
GGGTCAGGGTCCTCACCTGCACAACATGCAGAACCTGCAGAAGTCCTTCCAGATGCAGCCACTGAAGCGTCCGAGCCCCGGTCAGAACCAGAACCCCCACCCCGTGAGTTACAGGTCAGCAGACGCCTCTCAGACGGGACAGACCCGGTCCGAGCAGCAGATGAGTCCGGCTCTCAGCGCAGACCTGGACCTGTACAGCGTGAGTGACCGACCGGACAGACCAGTACCAGTTACAGGACACTTCAGAGAATACTGGGGCACAAAGTAGGGCTGGGCGATTATGGCCTAAAGTCAAAACCTCGATTAATTGAACACTTAACCTCGATTACGATTAATGAACGATTATTTTTATTTATTTTTTGCCCTCATAGTTCACTGACAAGGTTTGTACTGTAAACAGGGCCATAGCTGGGGTCAGCGGGGCCCGGTGCAGGTTGTACCAGTGGGCTCTGTTTGAAAGTGTTTTAATTTGTATGTTCGTTCTGTTTATTTGTTCATCATCATGCCCGCCACGTCCCAGAATGCAACGCGCCGCCCAAGCCCTATTAGGCGCAGTCACTTTAAGAGACAATGAATGCATCCAATATAATACACATACGATTTTTTTCTCAAATGTTTACTTTAACTTAAGATATAACTGACAGTTTTTTTCGAACATACTATTCAAGACGGGTATTTTCACATTTTTTATGTATTTGTCTGTACAAGAGCAAAAACAGACAAATCCTGTGTTCAAGTGTTCTGAGACGCCTGAACAGCAGAACACTTCGGTGCTGAAGTGGGCTCCTTCACATCCTTTTCTGTTTTTTTAAACTGCGATTTGTTTTTGTTTGTTGAGGTGCAGGAGGAACTTAAAGGAGAACTTTGCAAACGAGAGCTGGGTTCAGTGTTACCGTCTGTGAGACGCGGCTCTGTCTCTCGTGCGCACCGAGCACAGCGCGAGTAACCAGCTGCTCACTTCAGCTTTCCCACGTCTAAATAACAGGTGAAAATGATACGCTTTCGTGTCGACACACAGCAGCGTTCTGTCAACTGTCCTGAGCATCTTTTTAGACGGTTGAGATCGACTATTAAAGGTGGGATATTTCTTCCTATTGAAAGAACGATCATAGTTCACTATCAGCAGCAATTTTATCTATGTTAGTAACATTTCTGACATATTATTACACTCGGTGTAAGAGATAAATAAAGATAAAAGGTAAACAGTACCAGTACGAGTGATTGTGTGTGTGAATTAGTCATACTGTCTCTATATTATTGTGAAGCTGTGGGTTGTAAATAGCCTAGTTCCTTCAAAAGTAGAAAGATATGCTATTGTGGCATGATTTAGACTGCAACTTTATAGAATAGAATAACAGGCGGCTTTAAGAAAACCGACTACGCCACTCTGACATCACACAGAGAATAATTGATACACTATCTTAAGGCACGCAAGTTGGTTGCACTAGGAAGGAGCAGAGACGTGAATATCATGCACAATAATTCTTTATTAACAATAAAAATCTCATTTAAAATCAACTGGGCGTGCCAGACAGGACACGCCACCACAACTGATCATTTATGTGATCAAGAAAGGAAACATGGTCGTTTTAACAAACGCTCACAATGGCATACAATAACACTACATTCAAGACCTTTGGCTGAGGACTCAAGGGCAGGCAATACCTGGCTCCACACACACACTCTGGGGCAACTCACACCACTGCACACAAAATCCGTGCGTCTCACTGCACACCACACCCTGTGTTCAAACCATCACCAATCCAAAGAAAAGGAAAAGGAGGATTCCTTTGCAAAAGAAACACACACTCAAACGCACCCACCCACGCACACACACACAAACACACGCTTCCACAATACAGAAATAACTTCAGAATAAATCAAGTTAATGTAAACACAAATAATTACTAATAAACACGAACACTCTGGGAACAATAGCTCCCACTAACAAATAATTTCAAAATAAAGAAAGAAACAAAAACAAAAAAACAAATTATACCATCGTCATTCCAGTCGTAAGACACAAACCGTAACTATTAATCAAAGTGAACAAGCAAGGAAGAAATAAACTGTAGGACAACGGCGATTCCTCGCATTAAATAAGCCTTCTGAATCGAGAGCAAAAGATTTGCACGACAGATCTCAAACACCTTAAAAGGGGAAAAACAATGGTTAATACCCACAAAAAAAACTTAATGTCTCGACCCAATTAGGAAAAAGCTTACCCGACAATGAAGTCAGTCAATCACTCGTAACGAACCTCTTTTAGATGGTTTGGTTTCACTTTGATCCTGTCGCGTAAACTGGTCTGTATATCTCTGAAACAAGCTGTAAGCACCTCCTTTTAAAATAAATGCTCACACACGCAGCGTTGCATAAGTGAGTTCACACATGCCTGCAACAAGCGTAGTCAATCGCCATTGTAAAAACACGCAACCGCTGGCGTAACACCACACTCGAAATGCCTGCACGTGGGAAGCGAAAAGGGAACCCCCGAGTCAACAGGAAGCAGCGTATCCTAACAGGCTGAAAGAGGCTATTTATGGCCAATCGGAAATGACGTGTCCCAATAATTAAAGGGGAATTTACGGCGGGAAACTCTAGCTTAATTTGTATAAGTGGGCAACATGAAAAGCAGGGCACTCGCTCACAATCTACCCCCGACATTTTCATCCTCGACCCGACGATGGATACTTTTTATTCACCTAGGATTTTTAATGCCAAGGTCGGAACAAGGCAACCACCGCACTGGATATCGGACTATCGCCTGTCCCCCCCCTCATGCTGTGGTCTTCCTACAGCTCGAGGCAGACGGTGAGGATTAGGATGGTGTCCTGCCATCAGCCTTCTTGTGCGCCTTACCCCCGTATCCTGCTCAAGAGGAGTAGGCTCTGGGGACAGCACTCTGGCCATCACCTCACCCGTGGTGGGTGTTTTAACCCCTGCATTCTCTTCCTCCTCTGGGAGATTGGTTGTGACTGTGTGGTCCCCTCCGGAACCTCCTACTGGAGGTTAACACCGTTGTCGAACCAGCTGGGTAGTCCGTTCCACACCCTGGTGCCCATGCTGCTGATGTAACTGCATCAGAACCTTGTCCTTCATAGACATCGGCAATATAACCTGCAAGATTTCTTCCCCACCATCTGAGCGTCTCACCCGACGATACATTACCCCATCCTGCTCCACCAAGCGGTCCCATTGCCGAAGCATGGTGACCACTGGCTTTACTAACTGCCTGCGTTCCCCCGATGTCGGGGGCACTTGTCGTCGCCAGAACCGTAAAAGTTCTCCAATATGTGGATCAGCCCTCTGACTGGAACGCATATCTGCCAAAGATGGGCCTGGGAACACTGTTACCTGGCTCACCTGGGCCACCGGTCCTGCCTGGGCTACTTGAGCTATCCCTTCTGGGATAGCCAGCCCCGGAACCAGACTTTGAATGTCCTCCCTGGTGGGTGGATTCAGTCTAGACAAAGCATCCGCATTCCTATTGCAGCGACCCGACCTATACCTGATCTCAAAATCAAAAACAGCCAACTGGGCTGCCCAGCGCTGTTCGGTGGCCCCCAGCTTGGCTGTAAGGACGTAGCTGAGAGGGTTGTTGTCTGTGAATACCACACATCTATGGCCTAACAGGCACTCCCTAAATTTTTCCGTCATGGCCCACTTGAGCGCCAAAAACTCCAGTTTCATAGAGCTATAATTATCCATATGGCGCTCAGTGGGCCGAAGACCACGACTAGCATATGCTATCGGTCGTACCTTTCCCCCCTGCTCCTGGGACAGTACTGCCCCCAAACCCCCATAGCTGGCATCAACCTCCAGGACAAAAGGCAAGGAGAAATCGGCATAGGCCAGCACTGGGGCCATAGATAGTCGCAGACTACCATCCTTCTTTCTCACGAGCACTATAGGTGATGCATAGGGACTACTGCTCTCCCTAATTATTTGTGTCTCGAGGAGCTGATTTATGTGTGCTTTCACTACCTCATACTCGGACGGAGATATCCGCCGATGTCGCTGCCTAATGGGAGTATGATCTACAAGGGGTATGTTGTGAGAAATGAGACCTGTGCACCCAAGATCCCCCTCATATGTGGAAAACACAGACTCATAATTCAACAGCAAGGCCCGAACTTTCACCTGGTCTGCCATTGGCAGTACAGACAGATCAAGGGAATCAATCTGATCCCGCACCGAAGTAACTCGAGCCGCCTGTACGCTTGCTGACACTGCTACCGGCTGAACCTCGCTAACTTCGGAAGGCAAACTCACCACATCCACGTATTTTAACGCACCAATAGTAACCCGTGGATACAGAACGATATCAGTTGTACCGACATTTACTACCGGTATATATACGGTTCCTCGGACCACTCTCACCAAGGCAGGGGATGCTAACAAACCTGCTGGGAGACCTACCTCTGGTGGTTCAAATAATACTGTCCCACTGGAATACTGGGTTGAACAGGTAGCAGCTACTAGCTTTAATGTCCCCCCGGGAATACGATTCACATGGCGACCTCGTACCCTGACTTGACCCCTGACAGTTACGACAGGCTTAATGTCTGCCTGATGACAGTGTTGCAGTGCCTGTGAAACAAAGGAAGGAGCCTGTGACTCGAAGAGAGCGGAGCCATGCTGACCAAAAAGCTCCTGATAGCAGCGGCCCAAGACCCCAGGGACTCGGCCGGCCAAACCACCAGGAGGGTCCCGGACCACCAAAACCCCACACCCCAAGAGCGACTGACCACAAAGTTCAATATCTAACTCCAGGTACCCTATATACGGAATCGACAACCACTGCAACCACTGGCATGAAAGGAGTCGTTCTGGTCCCCAAGGTTTAAAATAAGTAGTAAAACAACTTTCTGTGACAGTCGTCACCATAGAGCCAGTGTCCACTAGACAAGACACAGGAACACCTCCCATGTGGACGACGAGCTGCGGACAAGACGACACCAGACGAGCAAGTGAGTCTGGGCTAATCAGGTGACTTG
>NW_026775164.1:0-23481 GCF_963082965.1 Carassius carassius | reverse complement strand
GTGCCTTTAGACTGGAGTTGTCCCCAGCCCACAATGCTAGATCATCTTCCCCATCCTTTGGTAATGATATCTACTTAACATAGTTATTTAGGTTGATTTTTTTCCTTTAGCTGTAATTTAAAAACACAAGCACTATTAATAAAGAGATTTAATAATCTTTTATAAGATCGAACTGCAGTTGATTACACTGCTATTTTGAGGTTGGTATAGAAGTCCTGAAGGCCAATGTGATTTTTGATGGTGATGATAAGATGATCAGGAATCACTAGTTTTATATCTACTGATCACTATTTAGAATAACTAACAGTATTTCAGTTGGTTATCTTGTTTTTTTCTGTTGAAAAAGCATTTTGTGCTTGGCTATGGAGTCATAATGCTGCTCATTTATGACATATATGGTTGCACTGCTAGTGTTTTGTCAGCCAAAATGATTTTAACACATGAAACGCAGTTCAGACTAAACACAACTCTTACCCATTTTTAAACTAAATTATCTTTTATTATCTATAAAAACGATCTTACTCCTGCTCTCTCCTCAATGTACACAAATGAACCCACAGACTCGCACAAAGAAACTTATCAGCTCTGCCCGTGCTATTTCATCATTTTTTTTTTTACTACTGCAAAACATGACATTTCTCAGAAACAAGACCAGATGTCATAGATAGATATCTGAGTGGTTGAGCAATCTGTCTGTGTGAACTGGTCATGAGCCCACCCAAATATCTTTCCTATCCTATCAGAACTTCCTAATAAAGACAGCATTAATATTTATTTATTTTACTATTTTTGCATTAAAAGCAATCTGAAGTGGGTTATTTGATTAAAAATTTGAGAAAGGGCTGAATACTGCCCCAATCATTAAAATAACACCAGAAAAGTGCTATATTTTTTGATCTATCTGTCTGTCTGTCTGTCTGTCTCCCTCTCTAACTGCCTATTTGTAAAGATATAGACATAGCCAGTGTCACATTAAGCCTTTGAGTGGCACTGGGATAACGCAGCTTTGGGGGCCCCCTTACAAAATTATGTACATAAATTAAGAGAATTTTATCAAACAAATTTCGGGAGGAGCATGTCCGGATAATTAACACAGCCAGTTCATCATTAGTGATCCAATCGCCGCAGCATGTCAGAGAACAAATCGTCCTCTGAGGACAACACCTTTGATAACGCAGCTCCGCATGTGTCCACAGCCGAAGTTCGGGACACCAAGGCCCCGCAAGACACCCCGCATTACCGCCGCTCATACCTCCAGACGCAGGGATTCTCCTTCACCTTCCAGGCATCAGGCACCGTCACCAGCGTCGTCCCATGCCTAAGCTCTCTTCTCCGCTCCAGCCACGGAGAAATGGACATTGACAAGCCTACGCCAAGCACTCTCAAATGCCGGCATCACCGTTCCTCGCAGGCTAAACAAGGCAGAGCTACAAGCCCTCTATGTCTCCCTCCAGAAGAGGGCGCCACTGCCAATATCCACTCCTCCATCCAAAGCTAAGGACAAAGCAAACTTGGGCCACTATGGTCCTTATTCCCGGCCTGATCCAACTACAACACCTTCAAGGATGGATTCCCGTTCATCAGGCTGAAACAAAAGGCCTCCGGCAAGCTGGGGCCAAGCGTCAGATCCACCACAAAAATACTTTAGATCAGCCAGCAGACCCTCCAGACGACACCCAAGTGCACGCCTGCACAAGCCACCAAGATAGCGTGAGCACGCCTCCGCTAGCGGCGCAGCCTCACCCCCAGTCCCAGTGTTTTTGTTTTGTGAGCTCAGCGACTATCTCACAATTACAGCTGAGCTTGCGCTATCATATGGGGTTTCCCATTTCTACACCTACCATAAACTATTCTCTGCAAAATGTGCTATCCGAGTGTCCCAGTGGAATCAGTGTCCTTATTGGGGGGCTTTTGACACCGAACTTCACAATCAGGTATTTGTAGGCTGCAGTAACATCACATGCACAGTATGCTGATCCATCGCACACTCCTCCACAACGTGCCCCTTCGTCAACCCATCCATTCCTCCCTGTGTCGAACCATCCCAGCCGAGGTCCACCAGCTATGTACCGAATTTCCCAAACAATCGTTTCCTCCCCAATTCCACCAACCGCCACCCCCCTTCTTTCTCTGGCAGGCAACTCTGCATTAGCTTCAATGCAGGCAGGTGCTCAAGACAACGCTGCCGATTCATGCATATTTGCAACTATTGCAATATGCAATAATAATAATAAAAATAAAACTTATCGCATTGATTTTTCTATTTATTTTTATAAATAATAATAATACCAATATAATAATTGGTTATTAATAATAATTATTAATAATAATAAGTACCAATAAAGGGTGAGTGTATAAAGTATACAGTCTATAATAGAAATGTAACAGATAGACATGTGTAACTTCATCATAAGAATTTATTGCAAATGTGTCAAAGAGCAGTGCCACAGTAAGTTAATCCATTCCCTCAAGGTGCGCGTTTCTCATTCAAAACACACATCACTGGAATCATGACATCTTGCAATCTATGACAAGAACTGATGAGAGCCAATGAGCGTTTGATATCGCTGCCATAAAACTTGTTGTAAAACTTTTTAATGGCAAATTATTTAATTGTTACAATAGCTACAGAGGAAGGAGATACATATCGCCGATGAATGGTTTGAATTTGGATATGTTCCTTACACCAATCATCATATGGATACAGAGGAATTAAATAAAAATAAGACACTTTCATGATCATTTTATTTCACCATAGGTGTGATCGAAAAAGCAGGAAACTATACCGTGCACTTAACCCCCCCACCCCCCCCCACACCACCACAGGCACACAGTGACATAATTTATATAGTATAATAATAAATTAATAAAAAATATTGTACTTGTTTTTTGTTTAAATGAATTTAAAAATTAAATAATTATAAAAGGGAAGAAAAATTTAAATACACATCTAAATTAAATGATTGAACAAAAAAAAATCATAAAAGGAGTAATGTGGGAAATATGCTTCAAAGACTGGGCAAAATAGGGATGAAATCTAAAAAATCTGTCAATAACTTGCTGCTGACGTGCACGAAAACGTACTCGGTTACTAATGTAACCTCGGTTCTCTCTAGAAGAGCAAACGAGTACTGCGTCTTAGCTAAGACGCTACGGGAAAAGTCTCTTTTCACGAAATACTGAAGCAAAAAATTATCCTTAATTTTGTATTTTTGTAAAGCGCATTTGCAGCAGTACACAGCCATAGGCGAGACGGCTCGTTCGCTCATTGGCTGTTCTGCGGCAACTGCACAGCCTATCGAGCGCAGGTTGATGCAACATCAGACCAATAAGGGCACTTCACGCCCTTCTTGCCACTTCCCGCCGAAACGGGTGTGGCCCAACCTATAAAAGGAGCTCGAATAGGCTGACTCACCTGATTTATTTCATCGCTGAAGCGAACCAGAGTGAATCGTACGCACGGCAGAGAACGCAGTACTCGTTCGCTCTTCTTGAGAGAACCGAGGTTACGTTAGTAACCGAGTACGTTCTCTTACGAGAGCTCTCTCGTACTGCGTCTTAGCTAAGATGCTACGGGAACCCTATGTAAAATGCCGTGCACGCAGGGATCACACACCAATAAACCTGAAGCCACGACCAGGATTTACAGTGCACAGTCACCCGAGGGACTCACAGAGAGTCCAGGACAGGAAGGGGGAAAACCCTCCGTCCCATATCTAGCAGCATCCGCCGATGCAGCAATATGACATCACACAGCCGAGGCAAGGCCTGACCAATGTGGCAATGCGGATCTTACGCAATACTGCCCATATAACAGCCGGCAGCACATAACGCTCACGAACTCAGAGTTCCCCTCAGGGCCCTGATTCGACTATACCGACAGCAGCCTTGCTTGCAAGGCGGGAACCTCCAGGTTATAGAACCTGATAAATGTAGACGGCGGGGCCCAACCTGCCGCCATACATATATCCTGCAAGGAGATCCCAGTAGACCACGCCCACGACAAGGCGACGCCCCTTGTGGAGTGTGCTCTGACGCCCAGTGGGCACTGAAGGCCCCTGGAAGCATAAGCTAATGCTATGGCGTCAACTATCCATCTGGATAGAGTCTGTCTCGAAACAGCCATTCCCTTGGAACGTCTACTGACCGAGACAAACAAAAGACAAACTGCTCAGTCTGTCGAAAGACAGCGGAGCGAGACACATAAGCTCTTAAAACCCTAACAGGGCAAAGAAGACTCGAGTCTCTATCCTCTCCTGACACCGACAGGGCAATAACCTGAGCCCGAAACGGCGTGTTGAGGGACTTCGGCACATAACCGTGCCTAGGTTTGAGTATGACCCTTGAGTCATTAGGCCCAAACTCCAAGCACGACTGGTCACCGAGAGCGCGTGCAGGTCACCCACACGCTTCACTGAAGCGAGAGCCAACAAGAATACTGTCTTGAATGACAGATGCTGGAGGCTAATCGATTGGATAGGCTCAAAAGGAGGACCCTTCATGGCCTCCAAAACTGCCGCGAGGTCCCACATAGGGACTGATGGAGGTCTGGGAGGATTCAGCCTCCTAGCTCCTCTAAGGAAGCGGATGACCAAATCGTTCCTTCCTATTGACTGACCGAGCGCTGTTTCAGAAAACGCTGCGATGGCCGGCACATAAACTTTGAGCGTGGATGGGACTTTGCCCTTATCCAACAGCTCCTGTAGGAAGGAGAGAACCTCCGTCACCTCACAACTAAGGGGTGAACATCCCCGAGCTGTGCACCAGCTGGAGAACACCGACCACTTTGAGGCATACAGCCATCGTGTCGACGGAGCTCTAGCCTGAGTGATGGTGTTTAGCACTCCCACTGCGAGATCAGCGGGTAACCGTTGAGCGCCCACACATGGAGGGACCACAACTCCGGTTGAGGGTGCCAAATCGAACCCCTGGCCTGCAAAAGGAGGTCCCTCCTCAACGGCACTGGCCACGGGGCGACATCTGCTAACTGCATCAAATCTGGGAACCATGGTTGGTTCTTCCAAAAAGGTGCTACAAGCAGTATTGAACATCTCGTTTCTCTCACCCGTTCTATCATCTGCGGAAGGAGGGAGACGAGAGGGAAAGCATAAAGCGGGCAGCATGGCCATTTCTGTGACAGCGCGCTTTGGTTCTTGGAAAAGAACGCGGGGCAGTGAGCGTTTTCGTGGGACGCGAAGAGGTCCACCTCCGCCCTGCCAAATCTCTCCCACCACAGCCGGACTGTTTGCGGGTGTAGAGACCATTCGCCCATGGGAACATTGTCTCTGGACAGCCTGTCTGGACCCAGATTCTGTAGCCCAGGCACATGAACTGCCCTCAGCGAGCGCTAGTTGCACTGAGCCCAAACCAGGAGGCGTTCCGCCAGCCTGTACAGGTTTCGGGACCCAAGACCGCCCTGGCGATTTATGTAGGACACCACAGACATGTTGTCCTAACAGACTAAGACGTGGTGGCCCTTGATTTGGGGACAAAAGCGCGTCAACACGTTCTCCACTGCCAGCATTTCCAGACAGTTGATATGATGGAGCTTTTCCCGTTCTGACCACAGGCCAAAGGACGGTCTGCCCTCGAGCAGCGCTCCCCATCCCGAAGTGGAGGTGTCCGTCGACACCATCTTCACATTCGAGGAAGTCCCCAGGCTTACACCTGATTGGTAACAGCTGTTTGCTGTCCAGGGTTTCAGGGGTGTGACGCAGCCCTGATCGACCTTGAGACGCAGCCGGCCAGGTTCCCGCGCCTTCAGCCAGAGCTGCAGGGGGCGCATTCGGAGCAGGCCCAGTTGCAGAACCGGAGATGCTGAGGCCATGAGACCCAGCATCTTCTGACAATGCTTGAGCGAAACGGTCGCGCCGCAGTGGAGAGAACTCGCTGCGCACTGAATGCCCAACGCACGCTGTGGTGACAGCCGCGCCGTCATTGAACATGAGTTCAGAGCTATACCCAAAAACAGTATCATCTGACTGGGGTTCAGCGAACTCTTCATCCAATTGACACTGAGACCGAGCTTCTTGAGAAAAAACGCTCGTGATCGAGCCAGAATCAGCCAGTCGTCCAAATAATTCAGCACTCGCATGCCTCTGAGTCTGAGAGGAGCGAGCGCTGCGTCCATGCACCTCGTAAATGTACGAGGAGCTACGGACAAGCCGAACGGCAGGACTGTAAACTGGTATGCCTGGCCCTCGTAGGCGAATCTCAAATATCGCCTGTGACTTGACGTTATCTGTATTTGAAAATACGCGTCCTTCAGATCTATTGACATGAACAAGTCTCCTCTGCGAATCTGCGCGAGGAGCTTCCTGGTCGTAAGCATTCTGAAACTGCGTTTCACCAATACCTTGTTCAGCTGCCTTAGATCCAGTATGGGCCTGAGACCCCCGTCTTTCTTGGGCACCAGAAAGTATCTGCTGTACAGCCCCGCCTCGCTTTGAGCTCAAGACACAGGCTCTACAGCCCCTTTGCTCAACAGTTTTGATATTTCGGCCCGATGTATGTGTGCTACTTCTGTTTTGACCGTAGTTTCGACCCGCACTAAAAAGCGCGGAGGGCGTCGAAAAAACTGAAGCGAGTAGCCTCTCTTTATAATGCACCCAATCCGAAACCCCTGGAAGCGCTGACCATGCATCTCCATGAATGGCTAAGGGCTGGATGCGAAGCGCGCTCTGTTGACTGGGCAACGGCGGTGCTTGGGTGCGCTGCACCATGGGCGTTACGCCTGTGGCATTTGAGGCGGGGAGCGCGCTGATCACAGCGGGCAGATCGCTCCTCCTCGACCCTGTCCCGGTGCTTAACTAATTGGGGGAGGGCTGAGCGGGTCCCGTGGGACTCGTGATGTCTGCGAGTAACTGTGGGATGCAAGTGTGCACATTTACCACTTTCGACTCGCTGTCTGCCTGGGCAGAGCGTACGTGCACGGGTTTCGTTTTTACAGTAACCACGCGCCGTGTGTGACATAGTGTATGTGGGCACTGGGGAGCGGGCACGTTTACTATGTGGCGCGCGTGACCGACCTGAGTCGATCTTATGTGCGCGAGCCCTGTGTGCAGGGCTGTGCTTACATGTGGAGATGGGCACTGAGGAGTGGGCATCGTCACTACATTTATAGCACCATCGGCCATGGCCGGACGAACGTGCACGGGTTTCGTTTTTACAGAAAATGACGCGTGTGACATAGTGATTGTGGGCACTGAGGAGTGGGCACTGAGGAGTGGGCACGTTTACTATGTGGCGCGCGTGACCGACCTGAGTCGCTTTTATGGGCGCAAACCCTGTATGAAGGGCTGTGCTTGTATGTGGAGATGGGCACTGAGCAGTGGGCATCGTCACTACATTTATAGCACCATCGGCCGTGGCCGGGAAACCAGAAATTACACTCTTTTCGGGAAATATCTGGGTAGCCGTGATAACAATTTTTATTTTATTTTTTCGTGCAGGCAAGCGGGCCACCGTACAGGCTTGAGACGCTGAAACAGTCACAATCCCTGGAACTGAAACAGTGGCGTGCTTAGGTGAGAGTTCGGCCGCGTCTTGTACACCGGCGCTTTCCTAGGATGGCTTCGGGGCTCCCGGCCTCACTGTAATCCTCTGCCGCGGTCCCCGCGGCGCGGGGCGACAGCCGGTAGAGCGAGAATGGGGGTCTCGAGCTGCGTTGCTGAAGCTGTTGTGATAACGGCTTTTGTGTGCAGGCAAGCGGGCAACTGTGCAGGCTTGCGCGTTGCAGAAAACACTGAGACAGTCACAATTCCTGGAACTGAAACAGCGGCGCGCTTGGGTGAGAGCTCGGCCACAGCGGAGCTCGGCCACAGCGGAACTCGTACACCGGCGCTTCGATGAAGCAGCCATCGTGTGTAGTGCAGACGCAGCCTGCTCAGCAGCAGAAAGGCTTTAGATGGCAACACCGCTTTCGTCCGCCGTCCAGCAGAGGGCGGATAAAGGTGCGTTGTTATCGCCTGTTCCACCGGCGGAAGTGACTGGTAGTTCCTGTTTTTAGCATCATCCAGTGTGGAGAATGCTAGTGAGACAGACGAACGAGTTTGCGCTGAATATGGAGCGTTCCAAGCCTTTGCCACCTCTTCGTGAAGCTCAGGAAGAAATGAGGCGGGCTTTGAGAAGTACGCTCATCCGAAAGGAAACCAGCTGGGAACGAGAGGGGGGGGGGGCGCTGGTGCGGACCACTCGAGGCCGAGACTCGTCGTGGCCAGCGTGAGCACTCGCCTCGGCTCCTTCTCGATGTCAGCTCGTTTGCTGGGCTTCTGAGCATTAGCTGCGAGATCCTCGGAGCTCGCCCAGCCCCCACTGCCCGAAGCTAGCAGAGAGTGCGTCCCCGACGAGGCCCTGAGATCGACTTCCTTGGACGACGCGGCGGCAAACAGCGGGCACTGCCCATTGGGAAGCGATGCAGGGGAGGCCGGTGAAGCAGGGCGAACCGGCGAGCTCGGTTGAGCTGAAGACTGTTCCAGAATCCGCTGGAAGCGGCGCTTTTACGGCGCCTCAGCGCAGCGGAGATTGCAGGCTAAGAGAAAAAGGCCAAGCGAGTCATGTCCCTCGCTGAGTGGGGTTCTGACGAGCCGCAGGAAGGCATCTAAAAAAAAAAGACACAAGCTCTTTTACGAGTGTGTGTCGCAGGGCGAACACACACACATGCATAAAGAACAGTTGGATATAACAGAATTGAAAGGATATGTGTGCCGGAGAGCGCAGCAGGAACGGCAGTGGAAGGCGGCGAAGGCCAGCAACTTCAGAAGTGGCTCGTCCCGCTGAGATGCTTATCAGACGGCGCTTGCTTCCTTCGTGATCCAGCGATGCGTGAGCTTCGCTGAAGAGATGAAAAATCAGGTGAGTCAGCCTTTTCGAGCTCCTTTTATAGGTTGGGCCACACCCGTTTTGGCGGGAAGTGGCAAGAAGGGCGCGAAGCTCGATGTGCAGTTGCCGCAGAACAGCCAATGAGCGAGCGAGCCGTCTCGCCTATGGCTGTGTACTGCTGCAAATGCGCTTTATAAAAATGCAAAATTAAGGATAATTTTTTGCTTCAGTATTTCGTGAAAAGAGACTTTTCCCGTAGCATCTTAGCTAAGACGCAGTACGAGAGAGCTCTCGTAAGAGAACTAGCCATTTATTGGGCATTTCTTGTCCTCCCAGATGTTTTGTTTTTTCTTATTACTATGGAGTCCTTTACATCTATTAAAAATAACATCTTTATTTGCCTCTATATTTTTGAAAGGTATCTTTTCTTGTGTTTTTGTTCAGCCATTTTTTAGTGCTTTATTATAGATTTCTATGATTGCTAATTTACAACAGAAGACGATTATTATGTTGAACGTTCAGAATACGATCCCATAGGTTATATTTCAGCACGAATTTTCGGGAATAGACAGCGACTCTTAAGTAGCACGTAAGAGTAAAGTAAAGTTTTTGGGAAAAGCGCGTGGAATTGCAGCAAGCGTTTATAACCTTGCACGTTGAGAGTGCTCTTCAGAGCTAAGATACATTGTTATCGGGAAACTCAACCCAGACCTTAATTAATTCGTAATTAAGAAACCAAAACTAGATCCTAGTGTACTGGCAAATTATAGGCCTATTTCAAATCTCCATTTATGTCTAAAATTTTAGAAAAAGTTGTGTCTGCTCAATTGAGCTCCTTCCTGCATAAAAATGATCTGTATGAAGAATTTCAGTCAGGTTTCAGGCCCCACCATAGCACAGAAACTGCACTTGACAAATGACCTGCTTCTTGCGTCAGATCAAGGCTGCATCTCATTTCTAGTCTTACTTGATCTTAGTGCTGCGTTCGACACCATAGATCATGACATACTCATAGATCGATTACAAAACTATACAGGTATTCAAGGGCAGGCTCTAAGATGGTTTAGATCCTACCTGTCCGATCGCTACCATTTTGTTTACTTAAATGGGGTGTCATCTCATTTATCATCAGTAAAATATGGAGTGCCACAAGGATCCGTCCTAGGTCCCCTTCTATTTTCAATATACATGTTGCCCCTTGGTAATATTATTAGAAAATACGGAATTAGCTTCCACTGTTATGCTGATGATACTCAGCTATATATCTCAACGAGACCAGATGAAACTTCCCAATTATCTAAGCTAACAGAGTGTGTTAAAAAATGTAAAAGATTGGATGACAAATAATTTTCTCCAATTAAATTCGGATGAGACAGAGATATTAATTATTGGACCAAAAAACACCACACAGAATCTTGTAGATTACAATCTGCAACTAGACGGATGTACTGTTACTTCCTCTACAGTCAGAAATCTGGGTGTTATATTAGACAGCAATTTGTCTTTTGAAAATCATATTTCCAATGTTACAAAAACTGCATTCTTCCATCTTAGAAACATTGCCAAGCTACGAAACATGTTATCTGTTTCTGATGCAGAAAAGCTAGTTCATGCATTCATGACCTCTAGACTAGACTATTGTAATGCACTTCTAGGTGGTTGTCCTGCTTCGTCAATAAACAAGCTACAGGTAGTCCAAAATGCAGCAGCTAGAGTCCTTACCAGGTCAAGAAAATATGATCATATTACCCCAATTTTACAGTCTCTGCACTGGCTACCTATTAAGTTCCGTATCAGTTACAAATTATCATTACTTACCTATAAGGCCCTAAATGGTTTAGCTCCTGTGTACCTAACTAGCCTTCTACCACGCTACAATCCATCACGCACCCTAAGGTCACAAAACGCTGGACTTTTGGTAGTTCCTAGGATAGCAAAGTCCACTAAAGGAGGTAGAGCTTTTTCACATTTGGCTCCCAAACTCTGGAATAGCCTTCCTGATAATGTTCGGGGTTCAGACACACTCTCTCTGTTTAAATCTAGATTAAAAACGCATCTCTTTCGCCAAGCATTCGAATAATGTATCTCTTAAATTGTGAGTGTAGTTGCATCTGCATTTTTATTCTTTAGCTTGGGTTAAACTAATTTTACTTTGTTGGATCAGCAGCTATGCTAATGATGTCTCTATTTTGTTTCTATGTTTTGCCACGGGAACTAGGATTTACACAAGCTCCAGTCTGGATCCAGAACACCCGAGAAGAGATGATGCTGACCCACAGAGGACCCCAGATGATCCTAACCTTGAATCAACAAACAGAACTAACAATTATTGCTACATGTGTGACTGCATCATATAATTACTATTAATTAATAATATTGATAGTTCATCATCTAGCTGACTACGTCTTGTATTATTATTATTATTTTTATTTTTCTAAAATCCTGTCAAACGTGCACAAACTACTAGCTACTACTAAATATTGTAGAAACATAATTTTCTGTAAAGTTGCTTTGTAACGATTTGTATTGTAAAAAGCGCTATACAAATAAACTTGAATTGAATTGAAAAGATCAGATTTAAGCATTCATTAAAGTGAATCGGTTAAAAAGAGTCATTAGTTCACAAATCAGACGAGTCATTAGTGGACAGATATGCTCATATGCTCCGTGCATATAACGTTAATCCCAAATATATTTTTAGGTCGCACAGATTAAATTTCAGGAGCATATGCGACAAAAATGTTGGCAATTTCGCGCCTTGTAGAAGCTGCTAAACTTTCTAGCTAGAAGTAAGCAATAACCAACATGGCGTTACTTTGCTAAGTTAGCCCAGAATCGTTTAACATTAATGTTATGGAATCATGACGTGATCAATTGATTGGTTAAAAATTGGTTGACTAGACCTGCATATAAAAATGAAAGACAATATATTGGATTTGCTTACATGAATCACCCATGTTCACGATCTTCGTCAGTGAACTGAAGCTGTTCACGTGAGTAGATGGTTGGGTGTGTGCGCATTCAGAACGGTGCGCGTACACTTTGAACTTCAATCGTGACAAATTATTGGACTACTTGCGGAGTGACATGACGACATGATTCAAAGGCACAAAAAACGTTGACAGCGGTGAGCGATCATTATGTTTACCAATACCCGACCCATCGCAACCGCCTACACCCCGATACCCAGCAGTGTCAGCTTATAGCCACATTTGGGCAAAGTCCGTTTGCTATGTGGGTTGGTATTCCCACTATTCCAATACATTCCATTTAATTAACAGGAAATCGTACAAATTTAATGAGAAAACCACCTAACAAGTCAGCATTTTTAATTCTGAAGTATCCCTGTATATTCTTACAATGCAAAACCCTAGGCATAAACAGTTTCGGAATTTCCCCTGCTTATTAAAAAGTTATGTTCATTACAGTAGCGAATATCAGATGAACATGATAATCATCAGATGGACATGACCTCAGCAAATGCCAAAGTGCTCATTCGGAAATCTGAAGATTTATGCTTTGTACAACAGTTACACATATCATTCGCCTTGTATTTATTCATTGTTATGTAATTGTGTTGAAGTGTCTTTATTCGTACAATAGGCTTACAGCAAATGTTTCAACAATGATTTCATTAACCACATTAGTTTTGAAGCATGTAATGATTTAAATGGTGGTTAAATTAATGATTGATTTAGCATATACATAACATTTTACATGGAAAGGTAATGCTAGTAAACATATTTGCACAATCCTAGAGAGCTGAAAAAGATGCTGCTCAATCAGGACATAAAAAATACACACATCATAATTTATTCAGAGAAATAACTGACTGCATACAGTACGGACTTAAAGAAAAAGATTTATTTCCAAGATAATGCATGGTAAGTTAAGCTTTTTCATTTCAGTATAACATGAGCAATAATGTTATTTTATTATTAATTTTATATTCAAATACAATTTCTGATACTAATACTTTTGTTTAAATAATTCCTGAATAAATACTTATATAAATAAATTGTTTTAATAATTTAATAATAATTTTAAAAATATATTTTGTGTTGTATCAATTAATGTAACGTTACCTGCGTCTGCAGAGTCCAGTAGCAGACACACTCACTTAATTTACAAGTTCACCCTTACATCTAATTTGAAAGCAAATAGTAACCATATTTTGGCGTGCTGTCCTGGGGGAGGGGTCCGGGCCCGGAGCATAGCCCGAGCCCAAAGAACTCCCCCTATCCCTAATTTGGGATAAAATAGATTAGAAGTGATGAGTTGGGGTGGAGGAGGGATGCCGAAAAACCTTCGTAGGACAGGAGGTAGGTAGGCTGGATATATATACACTTGTTGTGGTAGTTAAGATGGTTAGCTAAACGAGATGCACCTGTGCCAATTTGGATGATTATCTGATCGTGCTCCTCCTGAACTTTGTTAATAAAACCCCATTTCCCGAGTTCACCCTTACATCTAATCTGAAAGCGAATAGTAAGCCAAAAGAAGCTTAAAGGCATAGGACAGCAGCCAGAGAGCTAAATTTAGTTGCCCCCCAAAATATGCATGCTGAGAAGAGAGAAAGCACAGAGCGACCGGGAGAGCCCGTGCAGAGTTCGACGAGAGCTAAGGCTCGCAACGTCTTACTGGCGAGCCCTCCGTGCTGCTATGAGAGGAGCACGATGCCGGATATCAAAAATGAGGGACTCTTGCTGCATCTGAAGGGAGCTGTGGCTCTGCTGCACTGGAAGGAGAGTCCCCCATTGCGAGTTGATAAGAGGCACGGTTTTATGCCTCGGAGGGCTCTCACAGCATCCGAAGGGAGCCCGTGAACCCTGAGTGCGGTTTGATGCATCTGATGGAGGGCTCTCACTGTGACCGAAGGGAGCCAGCGACTGTACCCCATCGGGAGGGAGATCCCTGGCCACCATTGAGTATGTGACATAACTCAGACGGGGGGTTCAAACTGCTACCGAAGGGAGCCGTTGTTCTGCTGCACCGGAAGGCAGAGCCCCGTCAGATGCTGAATAGTCAATGAGATTCGAGGCGGGGTTTGGCGTGTCGGATGAAGGGCTCCTAATGCAACCGAAGGGAACCAGTGGCTCTACTCCGGGAGGGAGAACCCTAACCACCATTGAGCATGCAACATAACTCAGACGAGGGGGTTCACCCTGCGACCGAAGGGAGAAAGATGCTGAGGTGTGTGATGTCTTGAAGAACCTGTGTAGCCTGCACTGCAAGTAGAGGCAGCCTTATGCTAATGTCTGCTACGTGAGCTGGACGACACTGAAAAGAAAAAGGGGGTTAGAAGTAACAGGATGGAAATACTGGGATGTGCAGGCCAGTGTTGAAAGTAAAAATAGCTTTGTGCTTTCTTCGGCTGCTGTAGTTGTTGGCTGCGGAAAAGTAGAAGGGTTAGTATCCTTTGATGAGGCAAGCTAAAAATGTCTGGATAGCCTATGTGAACCTGATTTGACAATTGCTCAAGCCTTGTCCGCATCAAAACGTTCCTGTTGGAAAAGCATCTTTTCCTCTTGTTTTTTGCCTTCCAGCCTTTTTAAACGGCCTCCAGAGTGGATAAATTTGGGATGTTGTTTTCCCGTTGTATTATGGACTGTGGAAACAGAGGCTTTTGAAAACGATGAAGCATGTTTACGGTTCGTGTTTGCGGCTCGAACACTTCTTGTGGTTTCACTGCAGTTTAGATAACACTATGAACAATCCAGTCATTATATATAGATCAGTGACTATAGTCCTTTGCCACGTCACAAACTATGACACCAAGAAGATGTTGATTTTAAACTAGGGCTGAAACGATTCCTCGAGTAACTCGATTACAAAAAAATTATCGAGGCAAATTCCTCTGCCTCGAAGCCTCTTTTAATTTATTTTAAATCTCACGTCAGGTTCTTTTGCAATGATTTTTTTAATGTACAGTGGCCCAGTAGTGCACAACACAACGACATTAAAAAAGCAAACATAAGCTCACAACACAACGACATTAAGCCACAACACAAATACATTAAGCCACAACACAACGAAATTAAGCCACAACACAACGAAATTAAGCCACAACACAACGAAATTAAGCCACAACACAAATACATTAAGCCACAACACAAATACATTAAGCCACAACACAACGAAATTAAGCCACAACACAACGAAATTAAGCCACAACACAACAAAATTAAGCCACAACACAACGAAATTAAGCCACAACACAACGAAATTAAGCCACAACACAAATACATTAAGCCACAACACAACGAAATTCTCACAACACAACGAAATTAAGCCACAATACAACGAAATTAAGCCACAACACAACGGAAGTGCTCCCGACCACTAGGGGGCAGTGTTGAAAGTTAAACACCGATATTTCATCGAGACGTATGTGTAACTTAATATGTGTAATCGATTTTTAAATGAAAAACATGTTTTTATTAAATGTTTTGATATCCTGATAATCTTAATGTATCGATTCATGAATCGAGCAAAAAATAAATTGATAATATTTTCAATTTGGAGCGTTTAGCTCTGCTCCTGTACACAATGTTTTTCCTCAGGGGGGCTTATTTAAATCCGGTGCTGTGCGGGGAAACCATTGCTCTTTCCGTAGAGCTTTCAAATTGACAAGAGGAGAAGATTTTTCATCTTAAAAGAACTTCCCCTGATGACTGTAAATGAATTTCATTGCACGGAGAAGGGCATTAAATGTTACATCAACAACTTTAGGGTGAGTATTGTTCTATCGACTTCTAGCAAATCTAGCTAATAAGGCTGGATAACGCTGCTGCACTGACTTGATCAGCTCAAAAATAGCAGGGCTAAGTTTAGCTTTAAACTCCGTCCGCCTCATCTTTTTTATAACTCGTAAGAGATAGTAGAAATAAAAGCAGGACTCCCGGTTATCCACGTTGATTTGCATCGGTGGTTCTGATGAACTTCTTCAATTGATATAAAGTATTTTAGATACTGTTGCCATTTTTAGATTGCCATGTATCGTAATAAATCTTAAAGGACCGTTCACACCAAATTATAAAGAAAACAATAAAGATATTTAGTTTTAAAAATCGTTCTCACTATTTAAAAAAAGAGTCCACACCACAGCTATAATGATAAAGACATAGAGAAACAATATAATTCGAATCACTTTAAGAACTATTTTTTCCAGCTGATGAACGATTAAAAACATTGACAGCCAACCAGAATCCTGCTATAACGAGCTCGAGAATGTAAAGCAGCTGACAAGCGTGTGCACGTTTAGATTATATCGTTCGCTGCTGAGGACTCTATCGTTATCTTAATAGTTATCATTCATTGTGTGAACGGGGCTTTAGTCTGACAGTTATTGTTATATTTTCAAATTATATTATCTGTAACCTGAAGCTTGAATTAATTGTTCACATTTATATAGCAATTTTCCAGGGATCCCCAACACAAGCATGATAAAGCTATTCAGTAAAAAGCAAAAAAGATCAGAAATGGTTAAGAGAGATAGGGACATCCTTTGAAATATTACTGATCTCTTTACAGTCTATTGGCATGTTTGTAACATTATATAAAATATTAATTATTTGTCATAATTTATTTTAAATATAGAGTAATAATTTAAAATCTAATAATTTAAAATGCAACTGAAAGTAATTCAAAATGTATCTGAAATCAATTAAATATGTAAACCAATGTTATTATCTTCACAGATTGTTTTAACGGAGTCCCATCCATACTGTTGCAGCACTGTAGCAGACAGCACACTATTCAGAAGTGAGAATCAGTGCAGTTCCTCCTGTACAGAGCTGCACTGAAGGGAGCAGAGCTGGCACAAACCTAGAACAATGGTAAGTAAGAGAATTATCAAATTCTTTAATGTATGACATAATTTATAAACTTTGATTAATAATATTAACACGCCCCATTGGTATGCCTAGAGAGTCAAGCCAGGTCCTGTCAGTGGGATGGTGGTCCTGTTTTCAAGAGAGGAAACTCGCTGAGTGGTTAAGGTAGGAGGAAAGTGTCTAATATTGATACATCATCTTTTCATTAGAGTTGTGACGTTCGCGAACGAACCGATTCTTTTGAACGGCTCATAAACATGAACGATGGGAGCCGAGTCGCGGCTGGAGGGGAGCCGTTCTTTCTGTCGTTCTTTTATCCTATGCGTGTTTCACACAGATGCACACAAATGAGCTCCTCCGCGAGACAGAACAGTTATAGGGGGAGGGGCGCACCCAGCGCAGGCCAACCCTTTATAGCGTGATGATATTAGTTATTAGTTGTGCACGCATCCTTCACATCCTGCGTGCCTCTGTCATTGGGTAGGAGCGTTGAAAAAAAAGCTGTTTTGCACAGACATTTATTGCAGCCCACTTTGTTATTGTTCATTGACTTGAAGGGGCTGATGTTTGCAAAGTTTTTTGTTTTCTATTAAAATGTTCTTGTGTGATAACAATGTTCTTGTGTGGAAGTGTTTGTAGTAAAAGCTGTTTTGCACAGAAATTCATTGCAGCTGGCTTTGTTTTTGATGTTTATTTGTGAGTAGGTATTGTATGAATAACATAAGTCAACGTAGCTTTACACACACACACTTTGTACTAAAGGTAAATCCAAAATAGTGATGTCACTGTCTAAGCAGAGGGATTTGTGCAACCCTATGTAATATAGTCCACACATGACAAATGAGGTAATAATCAATATTTCAGAATAATTCAAACTCAGATATTGGTGTGTGATATCTGAGTTTTAATTATTTGACTACAAATCTCACCTCATCATTCCTCCCAGTGATTATTTCCAGGATAAACTGAGATGGCTCCAAGCTGGCTTCTTAAAACTGACTAAATATTTAAAAGAGCCAAAAGAGCCGTTCTTTTGAACGGCTCTTTGAAAGGAACGGATCGCGAAGATCCGGATCCCCTCAAAGAGCCATAAATCCCATCACTACTTTTCATATCATGCTTTTATTCATAATGTATAACATTCCTATTTGATTAGCCCTAACAGAAAAAAGACAAAAACACAATCATAATGATTATGGCTCTATTCATTTTGCATGCAACTTGTAATGATGGTGAAAATTTTTTATTTTTCTTAATGGTCAATTTACACTATACCTTTGTTTTTCATCTCAGGAGAATGTTTACAGTGATGTCACCAGTGATCTGCCTGACCTATCAGTCCTCCAAGTGGCAGAAGTGTTATAAATATAGTAGTTTTATAAAAAATATAGTAACACACCATTACACTGTCATAGTTATTAGTATTTGTATTTTACATAACTATTAAAACTGTATCAAAGTTTAAAAATTTAAGTGTGGATATTTACATGTTTACACTACACTGGTGAGCAAGAAAACATATTAAAGTTACATATATTTGCACTTACATAATATTTAATTTACATTTTATATTGTAGTCTGTACAAATAAAACCAAATTAATCCATCCCAAGTTTTTTGTGTAAGGCCAGATCTCTCTGTGGAAGATCGACTGAAAGGTGGACCATGAAGAGGGGGAACTCATCGAAGGGCTGCAGAGACTGACACTTTCAAAATAAATGTTAAATAATTATGATACATGCATGTAACGTGTGCATCAAAAAGTGAAAATAAATATAACATTTTCTTTCTCTGTCACAAACAATACAATATCAATATTTACCATTGCATTGCTTGTTATTCCAACTTCTCTCCTCGCTGTAGCTGTCCTTGCTCTGGTCACACGAACCATGTGGAATGCAGGTTCAATAACGCTCCAAAAGGCCATTAAATGGATCTGCTTCTCAAATCTAGATTGGATGAGACATGTTTTCAGAAAATACACACCAAACAATGTAAAAAGTTTGTTTGCCTACACTGAACCTGAAGGATACTTAAAAATGTATAATGACATACAAGTGGAAAAAAGTTAGGTCTGTAAAAAGATTTTAGCTGGGGTTTTAGCTTATTCTCCCTCGTGTCATTCTAAACTGTTCTGAATTTATTCTGTGGGGTCTATCTAGATAGCTGACTGACGGTAACATTACTTACAACATTTCTGTATGCCAATGAACAAAACAAGCCATATGGGTTTACAGCGACATGTTGAGTATATGATGACAGCTTTATTTTTTTATTTTTGGGTTAATCCACGGAAGAGATTTTTAAACAAACAGGCAACCACAGCGACAAAAAATAAATAATGACAATTAAAGAAATCACAATAGGCCTACATTGTGCTCGTTAATATAGTAATAAAGGTTTAGATCTTACCTAGTGTAGATTCGCATGCTGTTGTCATTCTTGAAGAGGTGCCTGCAGACTGAAGTATCAGAAGTGATGTTGAAATCCTTACATCTAACATTACTAATTTGAATCCACTTATTTCGAGTTTCTACATCCAGGGGAGAAGTGTGAACAACCTTTGAGGAGCCTCCCAAAACGGGTCACAGCAATAGCTGTGTAAACCACCCTCACAGATGTTTATGGAACTCTTCATTAAATAATTATATTGCTGTGGTATACTTAATTTGTTGTATTATAGCAAAATGTATAAATATTATTTAATATTCATCGTTTATGGATAAAAGTTTGCAGCTGGTAATGCACTCACACAGAATAAAGACAGGAGCCTTTTATTCGCCCTGAGATTTCACAGGAAATATGTAGTAATACTATTGTTCAGCAGACTGTACATAGCCTACTACTAAAAAAATCAAACATAACTTTTTTTTAGGTTTAATCCCACAACATTTCTTCCATTTTTTTTTGTAGTAAATCCCCATTGTTTACCAAAAAGTTAAGTTTGCTTAATTTTCAATAATTAAAAGATAAATTAAATTAAATTAATGTTTTATGTGTTTAATGTTTAATGTGCATCTCAGAAAATGCTTTATTTAAAACCCCAACTGAATGGCACTTAAATGCACTCAATTAATCTGTCAACTATATTGTCATTGTTCACAGTACAAGTACAGACAGAGAAACAATGGGTAATAATTAAATTGAAATTATTTTTGATGTATGCATTGCATTCTATGCATTTAAAAGATAAAATAAAAAAGAAATTCTAAAAAAGGAAACTTAGTTGTTCATTTTAAGAGACCCAGGAGTCTTATTTTCTCTTGCATAATTAATATTGCACTTTAATTAAGTAAAAACTCATTTTATCCGATTAATCGATGGAATTTCTGGTAGAAAACTCGATTACTAAAATATTCGATAGCTACAGCCCTATTTTATACCCAGAAGATGAAAATAATGCAAAAAGGCTTTGGCCTTTTTTTTTTTTTTTTACCAGTTTTCTCCAACAGTTAAAATTATCAGATGCTAACATTGTCTTCTATGATGTGTAACAGAAACTCCACTGCTGTCTTGGGTTTCATGACCCTTTAAGGTGCAATACTGCCACCTGGGAGGTCAACCAAGTATAGCAACTGGACCATTCTGCGGTGACTCTGTACTGGTGAAACATTGGGATCCAGCTCAAAATGGACCTCACGGGTCAGAGATTTCACAGACAAGCTGAACACATCACTGTATTTGTCAATTAATTGCAAAACAAAAATATTCCCCTCTTATGTGCACTGTGCTTCACAGAAACTTAACAGACACATTCTGTGCCAATAATTCTTATTTACAGAATTATCTTAATAGGCTGTATATTAACTTATTGGGACAAAACCGGTAGTTGAAATCAGACATTGATCACCCCTGTATTGCCAAAATGGCATGATCCTCGTTTAGTAACACCTCTGTGAATATTCGACTCTGAGATTGGTAGTCGAATCAGGCTCACCCTATCAAAGCATTGAATCTTGGACTTCGAAATCTTCGACAAGTGTGCATATTGTAAAACATTATTTTAATAATATCGTTTACAATGTTAGATCCTCTCGCCTTCATTTTCAAATTCCATCAAGTGTAACATTAATAGACAATGGATGTTTTCGCCCTCAAAATTTCACTGACTTGATGACTACCCCTTTACCAACTGTAGCTGTTTTCACATTCAGTGACCCCGTTTAAAAAATGTGTATTAATGTCTTTGCATTGTTACAAAATACCAAACCAAGTGTCTGTTATGCTTGCTTGCCAATTTTGTTTATGTATTAATTTGAGCACAAAACACTTTATTACCCAAAATAATTTAAAAGAAGTTTGATAAATTTTCAGTTATAATATTATAGATATACTGTCCAAAAGAAAGACAAAATGTCTAAATGTTAGGCCTAGTGTCATTGCAAATGCTACTTGGTGTGATATTCTGCATCTAATATAATCACATTAATTCAGTTTTAATCACTTCAGTGTCAGAAAGTGTCCAAACACATTGTATGACCACTGTAGAAAGAAGAGGATTGATACATTTAGACATTTCACTTCAAATTCTATTCTGACAATCATGATTATCATTATGAAGCATTTATATGACTTAGATACTGTTGTGGCCGATTGAATTTTAGTTACTTGAATCCTTATCAGAAGACTACTGTTATTTTATAGGGCTGCAATAATAAGCACCACTTACAAACGATGCATGACACACAGTTTGTTTATTGAACAATTAAACAAACACTTAATTCCGTTTCATTGCAAAAATCACTCATCCTTTGCAATAACGGAGCAGATCCATGGAATATATGGTGAAATCTTTATATAAACTTCAGGTCGTTCAGGACTATTGCAGATTTTTGGGTCACCAAAGGAAGTGACACCGACTGCAGTGTCTCCACAAACCAAAGGACCTCCTCCATCCTCCTGTGAAGAAACACAGATTCACAGATGCAGTACTTCTCACTGATGGTCTCAATTTGATAATGTTTTTACTTACACTGCAGCTTCCTCCATCGCCGGAGACACACATCATCTCTGAGACTGAGAATTTGTCTTTCCATTTATTTTTGCATTCAGTGTTATTCATGATCTTCACTTCTGCTTCCATGAGATGAAAAATCCTTTTCCCTTTAAAATTCAGTCTTCCCCAGCCAGCAACACGGCAAACAGAATCAGCTTCAATGTCTCTCTCTCTTTCTTTTGGTATGGAAATCTTCATGACATTCTTGTTTTGTTCAACTTCTTTCTCTAGCTGTAATACAAAACGTTATCATCATTAAAAGACATTCTGACTAATCATTTAATAACAGTCATTTAAACTACTGTTACCCTCAAAAGCATAATGTCGTTCTCCAAAGTGTACTTGTTGAAGTCTGGATGCATGTGGTAAGACTTCACACCAATGCGGACATAGCCTTCATTCTGTCTTAGGTCATGTGCGCCAACCACAGCTGTTAGTTTCTCATTTCTGTGTAAGAAAAGCCATATTACTTTTGTGATTTTAACTCATTATTGCAGTTTAGACTAAATTGAAGTCTTACTTCCAGCAATGCGCAGCGGTCATAACAAATCTATCAGAAATTAGGAATCCACCACAGATATGTCGCCAGTTCTTCTGAAGAGAAACCATGAAAGGTCTGGAGTGGGGTTTTGCTTCTGTGCCGTTCACTATACCAACATCCATATGAGCTGAAAGAGAGAGACTGTTGTCAGTCAGCTTATTCAGCAGATACAAATTAATATAATATAATATGCTGTTATAAAGTCAGTCTCACCAGTGAAGGTCAGGTGTGGCAACAGAGAGGCCAGCAGGAGCAGAGAGATGATGATCATCATGGCTACAGTAGGCTCTTACCGATGTACAATATATTAATATAATGATGGGTGGAGATAATGAGCTCCCCAGAAGCTTGTTTTTCTCAGCTTGTGATGTCAGTAACACTGATAGTAAGAAGATATTATTTGTGTTACTTCTTGTGTCATCTGCATCAAATTAGGTTTTATTAACAAGGTTCGGGAGGAGCACGATCAGATAATAATCCAATTTGGCACAGGTGCATCTCGTTTAGCTAACCATCTTAACTTGCACAAATGACATTGTCTTCCAGATCAAGTTCCATCTGGAGCTTCAAGACGAAGCAAGTTTAGGTTGTGCCCCATTCTGACGCTTCTCACACTGCACTGCTTCCCTCCTCCTCTCAGCCAATCATTGCAGCACCTTCAGCTGCTGCGCCGCATGCAACATCGCCCACTGGCATGGCTTCTTAACCTCCATTTCTTTCAGCTCTTTCTCCGGTTGTTGATGCTATTGGGAGGCTGCCTCCATTAGCCACTCAAGCTCAACCACCTTACTCTTAACATTCCAATTTTCATTTTCCCAATGAATGGCCAGCAGCACCCACTGCAGATGCCCAAGAAAGCCTACTGGCCTCCTCCCTAATTTCCATCTTTCTCTTCCTCTTCTTATGGTCTTCCCCAAGCACCAGGGGTTAATTCGTGTGTGAGGCTGCCTCTGCACACGGTTACAGCCCCTCCCTATCTTCCTTCTAAATTCTACCCAAACTAAACCTCAGTATACTTTATTCACAGTGGCCCCTCTACCTACTCCACTGAGTGTTGCCACTCTGGAACCACTTCCTGTGCCTAATACCATACAATCTAAGATTCTTGCAGAAGTTTCTAGATGTTTTTATTGGCTTTTTCGGTTTTCTGAGATGCTCAGAAAGTGCAATAACCCCTAAATTCAACCCCAAACTCCACCTGACAATCTCTGATTTGTCTATACTTGATAGCAAAACTATTGCTTACTTCATTGAATAAAGTAGGATGGACCAAGAATCCAGCTGTCATTA
>NW_026775163.1:0-37604 GCF_963082965.1 Carassius carassius | reverse complement strand
GTTAGGTTATAGGGATAAATGCGAAGATTGATCACCTTTGAATTGATCGACCCCCCATATCTTGTGATCCGTATCTGCTAGAGAGCTGAAACGTGGTTTATCATACTCCTTGGCCCCTCCCCAGTCGATTGCACTTGGTTTCGTCGGTCTAGCGCCACCAGGTGCCGAGATATGGAGTTGATCACTTACTTGATTTTCGAATGTATGGGTGGGACTTAGTGTTTTTGGGGCATCATGTATGGTGCGAATCGTTCATTTATTTGCAATACGATAAGTGCTCTATTTCAGAAATGACTTTGTGTTTTGTCTTCATTCTTGTTAGAATTAAATTGTCATACTACTGTCTTAAAAAAAAAGATTTTCATGTTATGAATCAAAGTTTTATAGAAATAAAAAAAACAGATATTTGTCTCTTGTCACAATATATTTATGGTATGTAAAAAAGTCTTATTGGAAAAATTATATATCTATATATTTAAATATACATTTAGATACATACATATACAACATTCCCTTTTCACGTGTATATGATTTTAACAGGTTCACACGTTATGTGACATCTACATCTTGTGGTCACACAAAGGTACTGCACTGTCGAGTATCCTTTTTATATGTAGTATTTTTGTAGAATCTAATAAACAGAATATACAATATATATAATATAAATCTATCAATGTATTTCTCACGTGTTCACTACCTCTTTTTGTGAAAACCAACCGAAAAAATAAATTATTTACAGTCACACAAAGAAGACTCCCCCACTGTGATTGAATTTATTATTTTTATTCTGTTCTATTTGAAAATGTATAAGTATTTTATTTCAGAAATGACTTTGTTTTAAATATTCACTCTAGGGCAAATGCCTGAAGGTGAGGAGACTGGTGTGTAGGTTTTTCTCGTGCTTTTACACAGATAAAATAATAATAAAGATAATAATGATTCTTACAAATGAATGAATCAATGCACAATTAAATTAAACTGGAGAAAGTTTTATTTGAATTTAAATGTATTTACAATAGCATTGATAAAAAATAAACTCATCTTGATAAATCACACTTAACTGATGTATAATACATATGTGTATATGCATATGTGCATGTATATTTGTGTATGTATGTATATGGTTTTCACAGGTTCTCATGTCTTTAGGGGTTTAGGGTCTTTGAGGGGCTCGTCCCGATCGCGACGTAAGTGGTCCGCGTCTCTGTCATGTTCCACTTCAAAATGAGCCCTGTTGAGTTTTGGCACAAGTGGCGCGAGTGAGGCATCACATATGGTTCGGTGCCTATACCCGGGGCCTTGTGGGTCCCACGGAGACCAGAGCGGGCCCAGGTAGGGTGTCGGGGGGCGGGCTTTGGATCGCGGGCGGTCCCGTCTCTCTAACACCACCAGGAGCCGAGTTACAGGGTCGATCCCACCAATAGCCCTATAAGCGTTAGGGTTAGGGTTAGGGTTTGTGTTAGGTTATAGGGATAAATGCGAAGATTGATCACCTTTGAATTGATCGACCCCCCATATCTTGTGATCCGTATCTGCTAGAGAGCTGAAACGTGGTTTATCATACTCCTTGGCCCCTCCCCAGTCGATTGCACTTGGTTTCGTCGGTCTAGCGCCACCAGGTGCCGAGATATGGAGTTGATCACTTACTTGATTTTCGAATGTATGGGTGGGACTTAGTGTTTTTGGGGCATCATGTATGGTGCGAATCGTTCATTTATTTGCAATACGATAAGTGCTCTATTTCAGAAATGACTTTGTGTTTTGTCTTCATTCTTGTTAGAATTAAATTGTCATACTACTGTCTTAAAAAAAAAGATTTTCATGTTATGAATCAAAGTTTTATAGAAATAAAAAAAACAGATATTTGTCTCTTGTCACAATATATTTATGGTATGTAAAAAAGTCTTATTGGAAAAATTATATATCTATATATTTAAATATACATTTAGATACATACATATACAACATTCCCTTTTCACGTGTATATGATTTTAACAGGTTCACACGTTATGTGACATCTACATCTTGTGGTCACACAAAGGTACTGCACTGTCGAGTATCCTTTTTATATGTAGTATTTTTGTAGAATCTAATAAACAGAATATACAATATATATAATATAAATCTATCAATGTATTTCTCACGTGTTCACTACCTCTTTTGTGAAAACCAACCGAAAAAATAAATTATTTACAGTCACACCAAAGAAGACTCCCCCACTGTGATTGAATTTATTATTTTTATTCTGTTCTATTTGAAAATGTATAAGTATTTTATTTCAGAAATGACTTTGTTTTTAAATATTCACTCTAGGGCAAATGCCTGAAGGTGAGGAGACTGGTGTGTAGGTTTTTCTCGTGCTTTTACACAGATAAAATAATAATAAAGATAATAATGATTCTTACAAATGAATGAATCAATGCACAATTAAATTAAACTGGAGAAAGTTTTATTTGAATTTAAATGTATTTACAATAGCATTGATAAAAAATAAACTCATCTTGATAAATCACACTTAACTGATGTATAATACATATGTGTATATGCATATGTGCATGTATATTTGTGTATGTATGTATTTGTGGTTTTCACAGGTTCTCATGTCTTTAGGGGTTTAGGGTCTTTGAGGGGCTCGTCCCGATCGCGACGTAAGTGGTCCGGCGTCTCTGTCATGTTCCACTTCAAAATGAGCCCTGTTGAGTTTTGGCACAAGTGGCGCGAGTGAGGCATCACATATGGTTCGGTGCCTATACCCGGGCCTTGTGGGTCCCACGGAGACCAGAGCGGGCCCAGGTAGGGTGTCGGGGGGCGGGCTTTGGATCGCGGGCGGTCCCGTCTCTCTAACACCACCAGGAGCCGAGTTACAGGGTCGATCCCACCAATAGCCCTATAAGCGTTAGGGTTAGGGTTAGGGTTTGTGTTAGGTTATAGGGATAAATGCGAAGATTGATCACCTTTGAATTGATCGACCCCCCATATCTTGTGATCCGTATCTGCTAGAGAGCTGAAACGTGGTTTATCATACTCCTTGGCCCCTCCCCAGTCGATTGCACTTGGTTTCGTCGGTCTAGCGCCACCAGGTGCCGAGATATGGAGTTGATCACTTACTTGATTTTCGAATGTATGGGTGGGACTTAGTGTTTTTGGGGCATCATGTATGGTGCGAATCGTTCATTTATTTGCAATACGATAAGTGCTCTATTTCAGAAATGACTTTGTGTTTTGTCTTCATTCTTGTTAGAATTAAATTGTCATACTACTGTCTTAAAAAAAAAAGATTTTCATGTTATGAATCAAAGTTTTATAGAAATAAAAAAAACAGATATTTGTCTCTTGTCACAATATATTTATGGTATGTAAAAAAGTCTTATTGGAAAAATTATATATCTATATATTTAAATATACATTTAGATACATACATATACAACATTCCCTTTTCACGTGTATATGATTTTAACAGGTTCACACGTTATGTGACATCTACATCTTGTGGTCACACAAAGGTACTGCACTGTCGAGTATCCTTTTTATATGTAGTATTTTTGTAGAATCTAATAAACAGAATATACAATATATATAATATAAATCTATCAATGTATTTCTCACGTGTTCACTACCTCTTTTTGTGAAAACCAACCGAAAAAATAAATTATTTACAGTCACACCAAAGAAGACTCCCCCACTGTGATTGAATTTATTATTTTTATTCTGTTCTATTTGAAAATGTATAAGTATTTTATTTCAGAAATGACTTTGTTTTTAAATATTCACTCTAGGGCAAATGCCTGAAGGTGAGGAGACTGGTGTGTAGGTTTTTCTCGTGCTTTTACACAGATAAAATAATAATAAAGATAATAATGATTCTTACAAATGAATGAATCAATGCACAATTAAATTAAACTGGAGAAAGTTTTATTTGAATTTAAATGTATTTACAATAGCATTGATAAAAAATAAACTCATCTTGATAAATCACACTTAACTGATGTATAATACATATGTGTATATGCATATGTGCATGTATATTTGTGTATGTATGTATATGGTTTTCACAGGTTCTCATGTCTTTAGGGGTTTAGGGTCTTGAGGGGCTCGTCCCGATCGCGACGTAAGTGGTCCGGCGTCTCTGTCATGTTCCACTTCAAAATGAGCCCTGTTGAGTTTTGGCACAAGTGGCGCGAGTGAGGCATCACATATGGTTCGGTGCCTATACCCGGGGCCTTGTGGGTCCCACGGAGACCAGAGCGGGCCCAGGTAGGGTGTCGGGGGGCGGGCTTTGGATCGCGGGCGGTCCCGTCTCTCTAACACCACCAGGAGCCGAGTTACAGGGTCGATCCCACCAATAGCCCTATAAGCGTTAGGGTTAGGGTTAGGGTTTGTGTTAGGTTATAGGGATAAATGCGAAGATTGATCACCTTTGAATTGATCGACCCCCCATATCTTGTGATCCGTATCTGCTAGAGAGCTGAAACGTGGTTTATCATACTCCTTGGCCCCTCCCCAGTCGATTGCACTTGGTTTCGTCGGTCTAGCGCCACCAGGTGCCGAGATATGGAGTTGATCACTTACTTGATTTTCGAATGTATGGGTGGGACTTAGTGTTTTTGGGGCATCATGTATGGTGCGAATCGTTCATTTATTTGCAATACGATAAGTGCTCTATTTCAGAAATGACTTTGTGTTTTGTCTTCATTCTTGTTAGAATTAAATTGTCATACTACTGTCTTAAAAAAAAAGATTTTCATGTTATGAATCAAAGTTTTATAGAAATAAAAAAAACAGATATTTGTCTCTTGTCACAATATATTTATGGTATGTAAAAAAGTCTTATTGGAAAAATTATATATCTATATATTTAAATATACATTTAGATACATACATATACAACATTCCCTTTTCACGTGTATATGATTTTAACAGGTTCACACGTTATGTGACATCTACATCTTGTGGTCACACAAAGGTACTGCACTGTCGAGTATCCTTTTTATATGTAGTATTTTTGTAGAATCTAATAAACAGAATATACAATATATATAATATAAATCTATCAATGTATTTCTCACGTGTTCACTACCTCTTTTTGTGAAAACCAACCGAAAAAATAAATTATTTACAGTCACACCAAAGAAGACTCCCCCACTGTGATTGAATTTATTATTTTTATTCTGTTCTATTTGAAAATGTATAAGTATTTTATTTCAGAAATGACTTTGTTTTTAAATATTCACTCTAGGGCAAATGCCTGAAGGTGAGGAGACTGGTGTGTAGGTTTTTCTCGTGCTTTTACACAGATAAAATAATAATAAAGATAATAATGATTCTTACAAATGAATGAATCAATGCACAATTAAATTAAACTGGAGAAAGTTTTATTTGAATTTAAATGTATTTACAATAGCATTGATAAAAAATAAACTCATCTTGATAAATCACACTTAACTGATGTATAATACATATGTGTATATGCATATGTGCATGTATATTTGTGTATGTATGTATATGGTTTTCACAGGTTCTCATGTCTTTAGGGGTTTAGGGTCTTTGAGGGGCTCGTCCCGATCGCGACGTAAGTGGTCCGGCGTCTCTGTCATGTTCCACTTCAAAATGAGCCCTGTTGAGTTTTGGCACAAGTGGCGCGAGTGAGGCATCACATATGGTTCGGTGCCTATACCCGGGGCCTTGTGGGTCCCACGGAGACCAGAGCGGGCCCAGGTAGGGTGTCGGGGGGCGGGCTTTGGATCGCGGGCGGTCCCGTCTCTCTAACACCACCAGGAGCCGAGTTACAGGGTCGATCCCACCAATAGCCCTATAAGCGTTAGGGTTAGGGTTAGGGTTTGTGTTAGGTTATAGGGATAAATGCGAAGATTGATCACCTTTGAATTGATCGACCCCCCATATCTTGTGATCCGTATCTGCTAGAGAGCTGAAACGTGGTTTATCATACTCCTTGGCCCCTCCCCAGTCGATTGCACTTGGTTTCGTCGGTCTAGCGCCACCAGGTGCCGAGATATGGAGTTGATCACTTACTTGATTTTCGAATGTATGGGTGGGACTTAGTGTTTTTGGGGCATCATGTATGGTGCGAATCGTTCATTTATTTGCAATACGATAAGTGCTCTATTTCAGAAATGACTTTGTGTTTTGTCTTCATTCTTGTTAGAATTAAATTGTCATACTACTGTCTTAAAAAAAAAGATTTTCATGTTATGAATCAAAGTTTTATAGAAATAAAAAAAACAGATATTTGTCTCTTGTCACAATATATTTATGGTATGTAAAAAAGTCTTATTGGAAAAATTATATATCTATATATTTAAATATACATTTAGATACATACATATACAACATTCCCTTTTCACGTGTATATGATTTTAACAGGTTCACACGTTATGTGACATCTACATCTTGTGGTCACACAAAGGTACTGCACTGTCGAGTATCCTTTTTATATGTAGTATTTTTGTAGAATCTAATAAACAGAATATACAATATATATAATATAAATCTATCAATGTATTTCTCACGTGTTCACTACCTCTTTTTGTGAAAACCAACCGAAAAAATAAATTATTTACAGTCACACCAAAGAAGACTCCCCCACTGTGATTGAATTTATTATTTTTATTCTGTTCTATTTGAAAATGTATAAGTATTTTATTTCAGAAATGACTTTGTTTTTAAATATTCACTCTAGGGCAAATGCCTGAAGGTGAGGAGACTGGTGTGTAGGTTTTTCTCGTGCTTTTACACAGATAAAATAATAATAAAGATAATAATGATTCTTACAAATGAATGAATCAATGCACAATTAAATTAAACTGGAGAAAGTTTTATTTGAATTTAAATGTATTTACAATAGCATTGATAAAAAATAAACTCATCTTGATAAATCACACTTAACTGATGTATAATACATATGTGTATATGCATATGTGCATGTATATTTGTGTATGTATGTATATGGTTTTCACAGGTTCTCATGTCTTTAGGGGTTTAGGGTCTTTGAGGGGCTCGTCCCGATCGCGACGTAAGTGGTCCGGCGTCTCTGTCATGTTCCACTTCAAAATGAGCCCTGTTGAGTTTTGGCACAAGTGGCTGCGAGTGAGGCATCACATATGGTTCGGTGCCTATACCCGGGGCCTTGTGGGTCCCACGGAGACCAGAGCGGGCCCAGGTAGGGTGTCGGGGGGCGGGCTTTGGATCGCGGGCGGTCCCGTCTCTCTAACACCACCAGGAGCCGAGTTACAGGGTCGATCCCACCAATAGCCCTATAAGCGTTAGGGTTAGGGTTAGGGTTTGTGTTAGGTTATAGGGATAAATGCGAAGATTGATCACCTTTGAATTGATCGACCCCCCATATCTTGTGATCCGTATCTGCTAGAGAGCTGAAACGTGGTTTATCATACTCCTTGGCCCCTCCCCAGTCGATTGCACTTGGTTTCGTCGGTCTAGCGCCACCAGGTGCCGAGATATGGAGTTGATCACTTACTTGATTTTCGAATGTATGGGTGGGACTTAGTGTTTTTGGGGCATCATGTATGGTGCGAATCGTTCATTTATTTGCAATACGATAAGTGCTCTATTTCAGAAATGACTTTGTGTTTTGTCTTCATTCTTGTTAGAATTAAATTGTCATACTACTGTCTTAAAAAAAAAGATTTTCATGTTATGAATCAAAGTTTTATAGAAATAAAAAAAACAGATATTTGTCTCTTGTCACAATATATTTATGGTATGTAAAAAAGTCTTATTGGAAAAATTATATATCTATATATTTAAATATACATTTAGATACATACATATACAACATTCCCTTTTCACGTGTATATGATTTTAACAGGTTCACACGTTATGTGACATCTACATCTTGTGGTCACACAAAGGTACTGCACTGTCGAGTATCCTTTTTATATGTAGTATTTTTGTAGAATCTAATAAACAGAATATACAATATATATAATATAAATCTATCAATGTATTTCTCACGTGTTCACTACCTCTTTTTGTGAAAACCAACCGAAAAAATAAATTATTTACAGTCACACCAAAGAAGACTCCCCACTGTGATTGAATTTATTATTTTTATTCTGTTCTATTTGAAAATGTATAAGTATTTTATTTCAGAAATGACTTTGTTTTTAAATATTCACTCTAGGGCAAATGCCTGAAGGTGAGGAGACTGGTGTGTAGGTTTTTCTCGTGCTTTTACACAGATAAAATAATAATAAAGATAATAATGATTCTTACAAATGAATGAATCAATGCACAATTAAATTAAACTGGAGAAAGTTTTATTTGAATTTAAATGTATTTACAATAGCATTGATAAAAAATAAACTCATCTTGATAAATCACACTTAACTGATGTATAATACATATGTGTATATGCATATGTGCATGTATATTTGTGTATGTATGTATATGGTTTTCACAGGTTCTCATGTCTTTAGGGGTTTAGGGTCTTTGAGGGGCTCGTCCCGATCGCGACGTAAGTGGTCCGGCGTCTCTGTCATGTTCCACTTCAAAATGAGCCCTGTTGAGTTTTGGCACAAGTGGCGCGAGTGAGGCATCACATATGGTTCGGTGCCTATACCCGGGGCCTTGTGGGTCCCACGGAGACCAGAGCGGGCCCAGGTAGGGTGTCGGGGGGCGGGCTTTGGATCGCGGGCGGTCCCGTCTCTCTAACACCACCAGGAGCCGAGTTACAGGGTCGATCCCACCAATAGCCCTATAAGCGTTAGGGTTAGGGTTAGGGTTTGTGTTAGGTTATAGGGATAAATGCGAAGATTGATCACCTTTGAATTGATCGACCCCCCATATCTTGTGATCCGTATCTGCTAGAGAGCTGAAACGTGGTTTATCATACTCCTTGGCCCCTCCCCAGTCGATTGCACTTGGTTTCGTCGGTCTAGCGCCACCAGGTGCCGAGATATGGAGTTGATCACTTACTTGATTTTCGAATGTATGGGTGGGACTTAGTGTTTTTGGGGCATCATGTATGGTGCGAATCGTTCATTTATTTGCAATACGATAAGTGCTCTATTTCAGAAATGACTTTGTGTTTTGTCTTCATTCTTGTTAGAATTAAATTGTCATACTACTGTCTTAAAAAAAAAGATTTTCATGTTATGAATCAAAGTTTTATAGAAATAAAAAAAACAGATATTTGTCTCTTGTCACAATATATTTATGGTATGTAAAAAAGTCTTATTGGAAAAATTATATATCTATATATTTAAATATACATTTAGATACATACATATACAACATTCCCTTTTCACGTGTATATGATTTTAACAGGTTCACACGTTATGTGACATCTACATCTTGTGGTCACACAAAGGTACTGCACTGTCGAGTATCCTTTTTATATGTAGTATTTTTGTAGAATCTAATAAACAGAATATACAATATATATAATATAAATCTATCAATGTATTTCTCACGTGTTCACTACCTCTTTTTGTGAAAACCAACCGAAAAAATAAATTATTTACAGTCACACCAAAGAAGACTCCCCCACTGTGATTGAATTTATTATTTTTATTCTGTTCTATTTGAAAATGTATAAGTATTTTATTTCAGAAATGACTTTGTTTTTAAATATTCACTCTAGGGCAAATGCCTGAAGGTGAGGAGACTGGTGTGTAGGTTTTTCTCGTGCTTTTACACAGATAAAATAATAATAAAGATAATAATGATTCTTACAAATGAATGAATCAATGCACAATTAAATTAAACTGGAGAAAGTTTTATTTGAATTTAAATGTATTTACAATAGCATTGATAAAAAATAAACTCATCTTGATAAATCACACTTAACTGATGTATAATACATATGTGTATATGCATATGTGCATGTATATTTGTGTATGTATGTATATGGTTTTCACAGGTTCTCATGTCTTTAGGGGTTTAGGGTCTTTGAGGGGCTCGTCCCGATCGCGACGTAAGTGGTCCGGCGTCTCTGTCATGTTCCACTTCAAAATGAGCCCTGTTGAGTTTTGGCACAAGTGGCGCGAGTGAGGCATCACATATGGTTCGGTGCCTATACCCGGGGCCTTGTGGGTCCCACGGAGACCAGAGCGGGCCCAGGTAGGGTGTCGGGGGGCGGGCTTTGGATCGCGGGCGGTCCCGTCTCTCTAACACCACCAGGAGCCGAGTTACAGGGTCGATCCCACCAATAGCCCTATAAGCGTTAGGGTTAGGGTTAGGGTTTGTGTTAGGTTATAGGGATAAATGCGAAGATTGATCACCTTTGAATTGATCGACCCCCCATATCTTGTGATCCGTATCTGCTAGAGAGCTGAAACGTGGTTTATCATACTCCTTGGCCCCTCCCCAGTCGATTGCACTTGGTTTCGTCGGTCTAGCGCCACCAGGTGCCGAGATATGGAGTTGATCACTTACTTGATTTTCGAATGTATGGGTGGGACTTAGTGTTTTTGGGGCATCATGTATGGTGCGAATCGTTCATTTATTTGCAATACGATAAGTGCTCTATTTCAGAAATGACTTTGTGTTTTGTCTTCATTCTTGTTAGAATTAAATTGTCATACTACTGTCTTAAAAAAAAAGATTTTCATGTTATGAATCAAAGTTTTATAGAAATAAAAAAAACAGATATTTGTCTCTTGTCACAATATATTTATGGTATGTAAAAAAGTCTTATTGGAAAAATTATATATCTATATATTTAAATATACATTTAGATACATACATATACAACATTCCCTTTTCACGTGTATATGATTTTAACAGGTTCACACGTTATGTGACATCTACATCTTGTGGTCACACAAAGGTACTGCACTGTCGAGTATCCTTTTTATATGTAGTATTTTTGTAGAATCTAATAAACAGAATATACAATATATATAATATAAATCTATCAATGTATTTCTCACGTGTTCACTACCTCTTTTTGTGAAAACCAACCGAAAAAATAAATTATTTACAGTCACACCAAAGAAGACTCCCCCACTGTGATTGAATTTATTATTTTTATTCTGTTCTATTTGAAAATGTATAAGTATTTTATTTCAGAAATGACTTTGTTTTTAAATATTCACTCTAGGGCAAATGCCTGAAGGTGAGGAGACTGGTGTGTAGGTTTTTCTCGTGCTTTTACACAGATAAAATAATAATAAAGATAATAATGATTCTTACAAATGAATGAATCAATGCACAATTAAATTAAACTGGAGAAAGTTTTATTTGAATTTAAATGTATTTACAATAGCATTGATAAAAAATAAACTCATCTTGATAAATCACACTTAACTGATGTATAATACATATGTGTATATGCATATGTGCATGTATATTTGTGTATGTATGTATATGGTTTTCACAGGTTCTCATGTCTTTAGGGGTTTAGGGTCTTTGAGGGGCTCGTCCCGATCGCGACGTAAGTGGTCCGGCGTCTCTGTCATGTTCCACTTCAAAATGAGCCCTGTTGAGTTTTGGCACAAGTGGCGCGAGTGAGGCATCACATATGGTTCGGTGCCTATACCCGGGGCCTTGTGGGTCCCACGGAGACCAGAGCGGGCCCAGGTAGGGTGTCGGGGGGCGGGCTTTGGATCGCGGGCGGTCCCGTCTCTCTAACACCACCAGGAGCCGAGTTACAGGGTCGATCCCACCAATAGCCCTATAAGCGTTAGGGTTAGGGTTAGGGTTTGTGTTAGGTTATAGGGATAAATGCGAAGATTGATCACCTTTGAATTGATCGACCCCCCATATCTTGTGATCCGTATCTGCTAGAGAGCTGAAACGTGGTTTATCATACTCCTTGGCCCCTCCCCAGTCGATTGCACTTGGTTTCGTCGGTCTAGCGCCACCAGGTGCCGAGATATGGAGTTGATCACTTACTTGATTTTCGAATGTATGGGTGGGACTTAGTGTTTTTGGGGCATCATGTATGGTGCGAATCGTTCATTTATTTGCAATACGATAAGTGCTCTATTTCAGAAATGACTTTGTGTTTTGTCTTCATTCTTGTTAGAATTAAATTGTCATACTACTGTCTTAAAAAAAAAGATTTTCATGTTATGAATCAAAGTTTTATAGAAATAAAAAAAACAGATATTTGTCTCTTGTCACAATATATTTATGGTATGTAAAAAAGTCTTATTGGAAAAATTATATATCTATATATTTAAATATACATTTAGATACATACATATACAACATTCCCTTTTCACGTGTATATGATTTTAACAGGTTCACACGTTATGTGACATCTACATCTTGTGGTCACACAAAGGTACTGCACTGTCGAGTATCCTTTTTATATGTAGTATTTTTGTAGAATCTAATAAACAGAATATACAATATATATAATATAAATCTATCAATGTATTTCTCACGTGTTCACTACCTCTTTTTGTGAAAACCAACCGAAAAAATAAATTATTTACAGTCACACCAAAGAAGACTCCCCCACTGTGATTGAATTTATTATTTTTATTCTGTTCTATTTGAAAATGTATAAGTATTTTATTTCAGAAATGACTTTGTTTTTAAATATTCACTCTAGGGCAAATGCCTGAAGGTGAGGAGACTGGTGTGTAGGTTTTTCTCGTGCTTTTACACAGATAAAATAATAATAAAGATAATAATGATTCTTACAAATGAATGAATCAATGCACAATTAAATTAAACTGGAGAAAGTTTTATTTGAATTTAAATGTATTTACAATAGCATTGATAAAAAATAAACTCATCTTGATAAATCACACTTAACTGATGTATAATACATATGTGTATATGCATATGTGCATGTATATTTGTGTATGTATGTATATGGTTTTCACAGGTTCTCATGTCTTTAGGGGTTTAGGGTCTTTGAGGGGCTCGTCCCGATCGCGACGTAAGTGGTCCGGCGTCTCTGTCATGTTCCACTTCAAAATGAGCCCTGTTGAGTTTTGGCACAAGTGGCGCGAGTGAGGCATCACATATGGTTCGGTGCCTATACCCGGGGCCTTGTGGGTCCCACGGAGACCAGAGCGGGCCCAGGTAGGGTGTCGGGGGGCGGGCTTTGGATCGCGGGCGGTCCCGTCTCTCTAACACCACCAGGAGCCGAGTTACAGGGTCGATCCCACCAATAGCCCTATAAGCGTTAGGGGTTAGGGTTAGGGTTTGTGTTAGGTTATAGGGATAAATGCGAAGATTGATCACCTTTGAATTGATCGACCCCCCATATCTTGTGATCCGTATCTGCTAGAGAGCTGAAACGTGGTTTATCATACTCCTTGGCCCCTCCCCAGTCGATTGCACTTGGTTTCGTCGGTCTAGCGCCACCAGGTGCCGAGATATGGAGTTGATCACTTACTTGATTTTCGAATGTATGGGTGGGACTTAGTGTTTTTGGGGCATCATGTATGGTGCGAATCGTTCATTTATTTGCAATACGATAAGTGCTCTATTTCAGAAATGACTTTGTGTTTTGTCTTCATTCTTGTTAGAATTAAATTGTCATACTACTGTCTTAAAAAAAAAGATTTTCATGTTATGAATCAAAGTTTTATAGAAATAAAAAAAACAGATATTTGTCTCTTGTCACAATATATTTATGGTATGTAAAAAAGTCTTATTGGAAAAATTATATATCTATATATTTAAATATACATTTAGATACATACATATACAACATTCCCTTTTCACGTGTATATGATTTTAACAGGTTCACACGTTATGTGACATCTACATCTTGTGGTCACACAAAGGTACTGCACTGTCGAGTATCCTTTTTATATGTAGTATTTTTGTAGAATCTAATAAACAGAATATACAATATATATAATATAAATCTATCAATGTATTTCTCACGTGTTCACTACCTCTTTTTGTGAAAACCAACCGAAAAAATAAATTATTTACAGTCACACCAAAGAAGACTCCCCCACTGTGATTGAATTTATTATTTTTATTCTGTTCTATTTGAAAATGTATAAGTATTTTATTTCAGAAATGACTTTGTTTTTAAATATTCACTCTAGGGCAAATGCCTGAAGGTGAGGAGACTGGTGTGTAGGTTTTTCTCGTGCTTTTACACAGATAAAATAATAATAAAGATAATAAATTCTTACAAATGAATGAATCAATGCACAATTAAATTAAACTGGAGAAAGTTTTATTTGAATTTAAATGTATTTACAATAGCATTGATAAAAAATAAACTCATCTTGATAAATCACACTTAACTGATGTATAATACATATGTGTATATGCATATGTGCATGTATATTTGTGTATGTATGTATATGGTTTTCACAGGTTCTCATGTCTTTAGGGGTTTAGGGTCTTTGAGGGGCTCGTCCCGATCGCGACGTAAGTGGTCCGGCGTCTCTGTCATGTTCCACTTCAAAATGAGCCCTGTTGAGTTTTGGCACAAGTGGCGCGAGTGAGGCATCACATATGGTTCGGTGCCTATACCCGGGGCCTTGTGGGTCCCACGGAGACCAGAGCGGGCCCAGGTAGGGTGTCGGGGGGCGGGCTTTGGATCGCGGGCGGTCCCGTCTCTCTAACACCACCAGGAGCCGAGTTACAGGGTCGATCCCACCAATAGCCCCTATAAGCGTTAGGGTTAGGGTTAGGGTTTGTGTTAGGTTATAGGGATAAATGCGAAGATTGATCACCTTTGAATTGATCGACCCCCCATATCTTGTGATCCGTATCTGCTAGAGAGCTGAAACGTGGTTTATCATACTCCTTGGCCCCTCCCCAGTCGATTGCACTTGGTTTCGTCGGTCTAGCGCCACCAGGTGCCGAGATATGGAGTTGATCACTTACTTGATTTTCGAATGTATGGGTGGGACTTAGTGTTTTTGGGGCATCATGTATGGTGCGAATCGTTCATTTATTTGCAATACGATAAGTGCTCTATTTCAGAAATGACTTTGTGTTTTGTCTTCATTCTTGTTAGAATTAAATTGTCATACTACTGTCTTAAAAAAAAAGATTTTCATGTTATGAATCAAAGTTTTATAGAAATAAAAAAAACAGATATTTGTCTCTTGTCACAATATATTTATGGTATGTAAAAAAGTCTTATTGGAAAAATTATATATCTATATATTTAAATATACATTTAGATACATACATATACAACATTCCCTTTTCACGTGTATATGATTTTAACAGGTTCACACGTTATGTGACATCTACATCTTGTGGTCACACAAAGGTACTGCACTGTCGAGTATCCTTTTTATATGTAGTATTTTTGTAGAATCTAATAAACAGAATATACAATATATATAATATAAATCTATCAATGTATTTCTCACGTGTTCACTACCTCTTTTTGTGAAAACCAACCGAAAAAATAAATTATTTACAGTCACACCAAAGAAGACTCCCCCACTGTGATTGAATTTATTATTTTTATTCTGTTCTATTTGAAAATGTATAAGTATTTTATTTCAGAAATGACTTTGTTTTTAAATATTCACTCTAGGGCAAATGCCTGAAGGTGAGGAGACTGGTGTGTAGGTTTTTCTCGTGCTTTTACACAGATAAAATAATAATAAAGATAATAATGATTCTTACAAATGAATGAATCAATGCACAATTAAATTAAACTGGAGAAAGTTTTATTTGAATTTAAATGTATTTACAATAGCATTGATAAAAAATAAACTCATCTTGATAAATCACACTTAACTGATGTATAATACATATGTGTATATGCATATGTGCATGTATATTTGTGTATGTATGTATATGGTTTTCACAGGTTCTCATGTCTTTAGGGGTTTAGGGTCTTTGAGGGGCTCGTCCCGATCGCGACGTAAGTGGTCCGGCGTCTCTGTCATGTTCCACTTCAAAATGAGCCCTGTTGAGTTTTGGCACAAGTGGCGCGAGTGAGGCATCACATATGGTTCGGTGCCTATACCCGGGGCCTTGTGGGTCCCACGGAGACCAGAGCGGGCCCAGGTAGGGTGTCGGGGGGCGGGCTTTGGATCGCGGGCGGTCCCGTCTCTCTAACACCACCAGGAGCCGAGTTACAGGGTCGATCCCACCAATAGCCCTATAAGCGTTAGGGTTAGGGTTAGGGTTTGTGTTAGGTTATAGGGATAAATGCGAAGATTGATCACCTTTGAATTGATCGACCCCCCATATCTTGTGATCCGTATCTGCTAGAGAGCTGAAACGTGGTTTATCATACTCCTTGGCCCCTCCCCAGTCGATTGCACTTGGTTTCGTCGGTCTAGCGCCACCAGGTGCCGAGATATGGAGTTGATCACTTACTTGATTTTCGAATGTATGGGTGGGACTTAGTGTTTTTGGGGCATCATGTATGGTGCGAATCGTTCATTTATTTGCAATACGATAAGTGCTCTATTTCAGAAATGACTTTGTGTTTTGTCTTCATTCTTGTTAGAATTAAATTGTCATACTACTGTCTTAAAAAAAAGATTTTCATGTTATGAATCAAAGTTTTATAGAAATAAAAAAAACAGATATTTGTCTCTTGTCACAATATATTTATGGTATGTAAAAAAGTCTTATTGGAAAAATTATATATCTATATATTTAAATATACATTTAGATACATACATATACAACATTCCCTTTTCACGTGTATATGATTTTAACAGGTTCACACGTTATGTGACATCTACATCTTGTGGTCACACAAAGGTACTGCACTGTCGAGTATCCTTTTTATATGTAGTATTTTTGTAGAATCTAATAAACAGAATATACAATATATATAATATAAATCTATCAATGTATTTCTCACGTGTTCACTACCTCTTTTTGTGAAAACCAACCGAAAAAATAAATTATTTACAGTCACACCAAAGAAGACTCCCCCACTGTGATTGAATTTATTATTTTTATTCTGTTCTATTTGAAAATGTATAAGTATTTTATTTCAGAAATGACTTTGTTTTTAAATATTCACTCTAGGGCAAATGCCTGAAGGTGAGGAGACTGGTGTGTAGGTTTTTCTCGTGCTTTTACACAGATAAAATAATAATAAAGATAATAATGATTCTTACAAATGAATGAATCAATGCACAATTAAATTAAACTGGAGAAAGTTTTATTTGAATTTAAATGTATTTACAATAGCATTGATAAAAAATAAACTCATCTTGATAAATCACACTTAACTGATGTATAATACATATGTGTATATGCATATGTGCATGTATATTTGTGTATGTATGTATATGGTTTTCACAGGTTCTCATGTCTTTAGGGGTTTAGGGTCTTTGAGGGGCTCGTCCCGATCGCGACGTAAGTGGTCCGGCGTCTCTGTCATGTTCCACTTCAAAATGAGCCCTGTTGAGTTTTGGCACAAGTGGCGCGAGTGAGGCATCACATATGGTTCGGTGCCTATACCCGGGGCCTTGTGGGTCCCACGGAGACCAGAGCGGGCCCAGGTAGGGTGTCGGGGGGCGGGCTTTGGATCGCGGGCGGTCCCGTCTCTCTAACACCACCAGGAGCCGAGTTACAGGGTCGATCCCACCAATAGCCCTATAAGCGTTAGGGTTAGGGTTAGGGTTTGTGTTAGGTTATAGGGATAAATGCGAAGATTGATCACCTTTGAATTGATCGACCCCCCATATCTTGTGATCCGTATCTGCTAGAGAGCTGAAACGTGGTTTATCATACTCCTTGGCCCCTCCCCAGTCGATTGCACTTGGTTTCGTCGGTCTAGCGCCACCAGGTGCCGAGATATGGAGTTGATCACTTACTTGATTTTCGAATGTATGGGTGGGACTTAGTGTTTTTGGGGCATCATGTATGGTGCGAATCGTTCATTTATTTGCAATACGATAAGTGCTCTATTTCAGAAATGACTTTGTGTTTTGTCTTCATTCTTGTTAGAATTAAATTGTCATACTACTGTCTTAAAAAAAAAGATTTTCATGTTATGAATCAAAGTTTTATAGAAATAAAAAAAACAGATATTTGTCTCTTGTCACAATATATTTATGGTATGTAAAAAAGTCTTATTGGAAAAATTATATATCTATATATTTAAATATACATTTAGATACATACATATACAACATTCCCTTTTCACGTGTATATGATTTTAACAGGTTCACACGTTATGTGACATCTACATCTTGTGGTCACACAAAGGTACTGCACTGTCGAGTATCCTTTTTATATGTAGTATTTTTGTAGAATCTAATAAACAGAATATACAATATATATAATATAAATCTATCAATGTATTTCTCACGTGTTCACTACCTCTTTTTGTGAAAACCAACCGAAAAAATAAATTATTTACAGTCACACCAAAGAAGACTCCCCCACTGTGATTGAATTTATTATTTTTATTCTGTTCTATTTGAAAATGTATAAGTATTTTATTTCAGAAATGACTTTGTTTTTAAATATTCACTCTAGGGCAAATGCCTGAAGGTGAGGAGACTGGTGTGTAGGTTTTTCTCGTGCTTTTACACAGATAAAATAATAATAAAGATAATAATGATTCTTACAAATGAATGAATCAATGCACAATTAAATTAAACTGGAGAAAGTTTTATTTGAATTTAAATGTATTTACAATAGCATTGATAAAAAATAAACTCATCTTGATAAATCACACTTAACTGATGTATAATACATATGTGTATATGCATATGTGCATGTATATTTGTGTATGTATGTATATGGTTTTCACAGGTTCTCATGTCTTTAGGGGTTTAGGGTCTTTGAGGGGCTCGTCCCGATCGCGACGTAAGTGGTCCGGCGTCTCTGTCATGTTCCACTTCAAAATGAGCCCTGTTGAGTTTTGGCACAAGTGGCGCGAGTGAGGCATCACATATGGTTCGGTGCCTATACCCGGGGCCTTGTGGGTCCCACGGAGACCAGAGCGGGCCCAGGTAGGGTGTCGGGGGGCGGGCTTTGGATCGCGGGCGGTCCCGTCTCTCTAACACCACCAGGAGCCGAGTTACAGGGTCGATCCCACCAATAGCCCTATAAGCGTTAGGGTTAGGGTTAGGGTTTGTGTTAGGTTATAGGGATAAATGCGAAGATTGATCACCTTTGAATTGATCGACCCCCCATATCTTGTGATCCGTATCTGCTAGAGAGCTGAAACGTGGTTTATCATACTCCTTGGCCCCTCCCCAGTCGATTGCACTTGGTTTCGTCGGTCTAGCGCCACCAGGTGCCGAGATATGGAGTTGATCACTTACTTGATTTTCGAATGTATGGGTGGGACTTAGTGTTTTTGGGGCATCATGTATGGTGCGAATCGTTCATTTATTTGCAATACGATAAGTGCTCTATTTCAGAAATGACTTTGTGTTTTGTCTTCATTCTTGTTAGAATTAAATTGTCATACTACTGTCTTAAAAAAAAAGATTTTCATGTTATGAATCAAAGTTTTATAGAAATAAAAAAAACAGATATTTGTCTCTTGTCACAATATATTTATGGTATGTAAAAAAGTCTTATTGGAAAAATTATATATCTATATATTTAAATATACATTTAGATACATACATATACAACATTCCCTTTTCACGTGTATATGATTTTAACAGGTTCACACGTTATGTGACATCTACATCTTGTGGTCACACAAAGGTACTGCACTGTCGAGTATCCTTTTTATATGTAGTATTTTTGTAGAATCTAATAAACAGAATATACAATATATATAATATAAATCTATCAATGTATTTCTCACGTGTTCACTACCTCTTTTTGTGAAAACCAACCGAAAAAATAAATTATTTACAGTCACACCAAAGAAGACTCCCCCACTGTGATTGAATTTATTATTTTTATTCTGTTCTATTTGAAAATGTATAAGTATTTTATTTCAGAAATGACTTTGTTTTTAAATATTCACTCTAGGGCAAATGCCTGAAGGTGAGGAGACTGGTGTGTAGGTTTTTCTCGTGCTTTTACACAGATAAAATAATAATAAAGATAATAATGATTCTTACAAATGAATGAATCAATGCACAATTAAATTAAACTGGAGAAAGTTTTATTTGAATTTAAATGTATTTACAATAGCATTGATAAAAAATAAACTCATCTTGATAAATCACACTTAACTGATGTATAATACATATGTGTATATGCATATGTGCATGTATATTTGTGTATGTATGTATATGGTTTTCACAGGTTCTCATGTCTTTAGGGGTTTAGGGTCTTTGAGGGGCTCGTCCCGATCGCGACGTAAGTGGTCCGGCGTCTCTGTCATGTTCCACTTCAAAATGAGCCCTGTTGAGTTTTGGCACAAGTGGCGCGAGTGAGGCATCACATATGGTTCGGTGCCTATACCCGGGGCCTTGTGGGTCCCACGGAGACCAGAGCGGGCCCAGGTAGGGTGTCGGGGGGCGGGCTTTGGATCGCGGGCGGTCCCGTCTCTCTAACACCACCAGGAGCCGAGTTACAGGGTCGATCCCACCAATAGCCCTATAAGCGTTAGGGTTAGGGTTAGGGTTTGTGTTAGGTTATAGGGATAAATGCGAAGATTGATCACCTTTGAATTGATCGACCCCCCATATCTTGTGATCCGTATCTGCTAGAGAGCTGAAACGTGGTTTATCATACTCCTTGGCCCCTCCCCAGTCGATTGCACTTGGTTTCGTCGGTCTAGCGCCACCAGGTGCCGAGATATGGAGTTGATCACTTACTTGATTTTCGAATGTATGGGTGGGACTTAGTGTTTTTGGGGCATCATGTATGGTGCGAATCGTTCATTTATTTGCAATACGATAAGTGCTCTATTTCAGAAATGACTTTGTGTTTTGTCTTCATTCTTGTTAGAATTAAATTGTCATACTACTGTCTTAAAAAAAAAGATTTTCATGTTATGAATCAAAGTTTTATAGAAATAAAAAAACAGATATTTGTCTCTTGTCACAATATATTTATGGTATGTAAAAAAGTCTTATTGGAAAAATTATATATCTATATATTTAAATATACATTTAGATACATACATATACAACATTCCCTTTTCACGTGTATATGATTTTAACAGGTTCACACGTTATGTGACATCTACATCTTGTGGTCACACAAAGGTACTGCACTGTCGAGTATCCTTTTTATATGTAGTATTTTTGTAGAATCTAATAAACAGAATATACAATATATATAATATAAATCTATCAATGTATTTCTCACGTGTTCACTACCTCTTTTTGTGAAAACCAACCGAAAAAATAAATTATTTACAGTCACACCAAAGAAGACTCCCCCACTGTGATTGAATTTATTATTTTTATTCTGTTCTATTTGAAAATGTATAAGTATTTTATTTCAGAAATGACTTTGTTTTTAAATATTCACTCTAGGGCAAATGCCTGAAGGTGAGGAGACTGGTGTGTAGGTTTTTCTCGTGCTTTTACACAGATAAAATAATAATAAAGATAATAATGATTCTTACAAATGAATGAATCAATGCACAATTAAATTAAACTGGAGAAAGTTTTATTTGAATTTAAATGTATTTACAATAGCATTGATAAAAAATAAACTCATCTTGATAAATCACACTTAACTGATGTATAATACATATGTGTATATGCATATGTGCATGTATATTTGTGTATGTATGTATATGGTTTTCACAGGTTCTCATGTCTTTAGGGGTTTAGGGTCTTTGAGGGGCTCGTCCCGATCGCGACGTAAGTGGTCCGGCGTCTCTGTCATGTTCCACTTCAAAATGAGCCCTGTTGAGTTTTGGCACAAGTGGCGCGAGTGAGGCATCACATATGGTTCGGTGCCTATACCCGGGGCCTTGTGGGTCCCACGGAGACCAGAGCGGGCCCAGGTAGGGTGTCGGGGGGCGGGCTTTGGATCGCGGGCGGTCCCGTCTCTCTAACACCACCAGGAGCCGAGTTACAGGGTCGATCCCACCAATAGCCCTATAAGCGTTAGGGTTAGGGTTAGGGTTTGTGTTAGGTTATAGGGATAAATGCGAAGATTGATCACCTTTGAATTGATCGACCCCCCATATCTTGTGATCCGTATCTGCTAGAGAGCTGAAACGTGGTTTATCATACTCCTTGGCCCTCCCCAGTCGATTGCACTTGGTTTCGTCGGTCTAGCGCCACCAGGTGCCGAGATATGGAGTTGATCACTTACTTGATTTTCGAATGTATGGGTGGGACTTAGTGTTTTTGGGCATCATGGTATGGTGCGAATCGTTCATTTATTTGCAATACGATAAGTGCTCTATTTCAGAAATGACTTTGTGTTTTGTCTTCATTCTTGTTAGAATTAAATTGTCATACTACTGTCTTAAAAAAAAAGATTTTCATGTTATGAATCAAAGTTTTATAGAAATAAAAAAAACAGATATTTGTCTCTTGTCACAATATATTTTATGGTATGTAAAAAAGTCTTATTGGAAAAATTATATATCTATATATTTAAATATACATTTAGATACATACATATACAACATTCCCTTTTCACGTGTATATGATTTTAACAGGTTCACACGTTATGTGACATCTACATCTTGTGGTCACACAAAGGTACTGCACTGTCGAGTATCCTTTTTATATGTAGTATTTTGTAGAATCTAATAAACAGAATATACAATATATATAATATAAATCTATCAATGTATTTCTCACTGTGTTCACTACCTCTTTTGTGAAAACCAACCGAAAAAATAAATTATTTACAGTCACACCAAGATGACTCCCCCACTGTGATTGAATTTATTATTTTTATTCTGTTCTATTGAAAATGTATAAGTATTTTATTTCAGAAATGACTTTGTTTTTAAATATTCACTCTAGGGCAAATGCCTGAAGGTGAGGAGACTGGTGTGTAGGTTTTTCTCGTGCTTTTACACAGATAAAATAATAATAAGATAATAATGATTCTTACAAATGAATGAATCAATGCACAATTAAATTAAACTGGAGAAAGTTTTATTTGAATTTAATGTATTTACAATAGCATTGATAAAAAATAAACTCATCTTGATAAATCACACTTAACTGATGTATAATACAATACATATGTGTATATGCATATGTGCATGTATATTTGTGTATGTATGTATATGGTTTTCACAGGTTCTCATGTCTTTAGGGGTTTAGGGTCTTTGAGGGGCTCGTCCCGATCGCGACGTAAGTGGTCCGGCGTCTCTGTCATGTTCCACTTCAAAATGAGCCCTGTTGAGTTTTGGCACAAGTGGCGCGAGTGAGGCATCACATATGGTTCGGTGCCTATACCCGGGGCCTTGTGGGTCCCACGGAGACCAGAGCGGGCCCAGGTAGGGTGTCGGGGGGCGGGCTTTGGATCGCGGGCGGTCCCGTCTCTCTAACACCACCAGGAGCCGAGTTACAGGGTCGATCCCACCATAGCCCTATAAGCGTTAGGGTTAGGGTTAGGGTTGTGTTAGGTTATAGGGATAAATGCGAAGATTGATCACCTTTGAATTGATCGACCCCCCATATCTTGTGATCCGTATCTGCTAGAGAGCTGAAACGTGGTTTATCATACTCCTTGGCCCCTCCCCAGTCGATTGCACTTGGTTTCGTCGGTCTAGCGCACCAGGTGCCGAGATATGGAGTTGATCACTACTTGATTTTCGAATGTATGGGTGGGACTTAGTGTTTTTGGGCATCATGTATGGTGCGAATCGTTCATTTATTTGCAATACGATAAGTGCTCTATTTCAGAAATGACTTTGTGTTTGTCTTCATTCTTGTTAGAATTAAATTGTCATACTACTGTCTTAAAAAAAAAGATTTTCATGTTATGAATCAAAGTTTTATAGAAATAAAAAAAACAGATATTTGTCTCTTGTCACAATATATTTATGGTATGTAAAAAAGTCTTATTGGAAAAATTATATATCTATATATTTAAATATACATTTAGATACATACATATACAACATTCCCTTTTCACGTGTATATGATTTTACAGGTTCACACGTTATGTGACATCTACATCTTGTGGTCACACAAAGGTACTGCACTGTCGAGTATCCTTTTTATATGTAGTATTTTTGTAGAATCTAATAAACAGAATATACAATATATATAATATAAATCTATCAATGTATTTCTCACGTGTTCACTACCTCTTTTTGTGAAAACCAACCGAAAAAATAAATTATTTACAGTCACACCAAAGAAGACTCCCCCACTGTGATTGAATTTATTATTTTTATTCTGTTCTATTTGAAAATGTATAAGTATTTTATTTCAGAAATGACTTTGTTTTTAAATATTCACTCTAGGGCAAATGCCTGAAGGTGAGGAGACTGGTGTGTAGGTTTTTCTCGTGCTTTTACACAGATAAAATAATAATAAAGATAATAATGATTCTTACAAATGAATGAATCAATGCACAATTAAATTAAACTGGAGAAAGTTTTATTTGAATTTAAATGTATTTACAATAGCATTGATAAAAAATAAACTCATCTTGATAAATCACACTTAACTGATGTATAATACATATGTGTATATGCATATGTGCATGTATATTTGTGTATGTATGTATATGGTTTTCACAGGTTCTCATGTCTTTAGGGGTTTAGGGTCTTTGAGGGGCTCGTCCCGATCGCGACGTAAGTGGTCCGGCGTCTCTGTCATGTTCCACTTCAAAATGAGCCCTGTTGAGTTTTGGCACAAGTGGCGCGAGTGAGGCATCACATATGGTTCGGTGCCTATACCCGGGGCCTTGTGGGTCCCACGGAGACCAGAGCGGGCCCAGGTAGGGTGTCGGGGGGCGGGCTTTGGATCGCGGGCGGTCCCGTCTCTCTAACACCACCAGGAGCCGAGTTACAGGGTCGATCCCACCAATAGCCCTATAAGCGTTAGGGTTAGGGTTAGGGTTTGTGTTAGGTTATAGGGATAAATGCGAAGATTGATCACCTTTGAATTGATCGACCCCCCATATCTTGTGATCCGTATCTGCTAGAGAGCTGAAACGTGGTTTATCATACTCCTTGGCCCCTCCCCAGTCGATTGCACTTGGTTTCGTCGGTCTAGCGCCACCAGGTGCCGAGATATGGAGTTGATCACTTACTTGATTTTCGAATGTATGGGTGGGACTTAGTGTTTTTGGGGCATCATGTATGGTGCGAATCGTTCATTTATTTGCAATACGATAAGTGCTCTATTTCAGAAATGACTTTGTGTTTTGTCTTCATTCTTGTTAGAATTAAATTGTCATACTACTGTCTTAAAAAAAAAGATTTTCATGTTATGAATCAAAGTTTTATAGAAATAAAAAAAACAGATATTTGTCTCTTGTCACAATATATTTATGGTATGTAAAAAAGTCTTATTGGAAAAATTATATATCTATATATTTAAATATACATTTAGATACATACATATACAACATTCCCTTTTCACGTGTATATGATTTTAACAGGTTCACACGTTATGTGACATCTACATCTTGTGGTCACACAAAGGTACTGCACTGTCGAGTATCCTTTTTATATGTAGTATTTTTGTAGAATCTAATAAACAGAATATACAATATATATATAATATAAATCTATCAATGTATTTCTCACGTGTTCACTACCTCTTTTTGTGAAAACCAACCGAAAAAATAAATTATTTACAGTCACACCAAAGAAGACTCCCCCACTGTGATTGAATTTATTATTTTTATTCTGTTCTATTTGAAAATGTATAAGTATTTTATTTCAGAAATGACTTTGTTTTTAAATATTCACTCTAGGGCAAATGCCTGAAGGTGAGGAGACTGGTGTGTAGGTTTTTCTCGTGCTTTTACACAGATAAAATAATAATAAAGATAATAATGATTCTTACAAATGAATGAATCAATGCACAATTAAATTAAACTGGAGAAAGTTTTATTTGAATTTAAATGTATTTACAATAGCATTGATAAAAAATAAACTCATCTTGATAAATCACACTTAACTGATGTATAATACATATGTGTATATGCATATGTGCATGTATATTTGTGTATGTATGTATATGGTTTTCACAGGTTCTCATGTCTTTAGGGGTTTAGGGTCTTTGAGGGGCTCGTCCCGATCGCGACGTAAGTGGTCCGGCGTCTCTGTCATGTTCCACTTCAAAATGAGCCCTGTTGAGTTTTGGCACAAGTGGCGCGAGTGAGGCATCACATATGGTTCGGTGCCTATACCCGGGGCCTTGTGGGTCCCACGGAGACCAGAGCGGGCCCAGGTAGGGTGTCGGGGGGCGGGCTTTGGATCGCGGGCGGTCCCGTCTCTCTAACACCACCAGGAGCCGAGTTACAGGGTCGATCCCACCAATAGCCCTATAAGCGTTAGGGTTAGGGTTAGGGTTTGTGTTAGGTTATAGGGATAAATGCGAAGATTGATCACCTTTGAATTGATCGACCCCCCATATCTTGTGATCCGTATCTGCTAGAGAGCTGAAACGTGGTTTATCATACTCCTTGGCCCCTCCCCAGTCGATTGCACTTGGTTTCGTCGGTCTAGCGCCACCAGGTGCCGAGATATGGAGTTGATCACTTACTTGATTTTCGAATGTATGGGTGGGACTTAGTGTTTTTGGGTGGGTTGGACTTAGTGTTTTTTGGGAATTTTGGACTTAGTCATATGGTTGGTCTTAGTGTTTTTGTGGGGGTTGGACTTAGTGTTTTTTAGGAATTTTGGACTTAGTCATATGGTTGGACTTAGTCTTTTTTGGGAATTTTGGACTTAGTCATATGGTTGCACTTAGTGTTTTTGTGGGGGTTGGACTTAGTGTTTTTGGGGAATTTTGGACTTAGTCAATGGTTAGGGTTAGGGTTAGAGTTAGGGTTAGAGTTAGAGTTAGGTTATAGGGATAAATGCGAAGATTGATCACCTTTGAATTGATCGACCCCCCATATCTTGTGATCCGTATCTGCTAGAGAGCTGAAACGTGGTTTATCATACTCCTTGGCCCCTCCCCAGTCGATTGCACTTGGTTTCGTCGGTCTAGCGCCACCAGGTGCCGAGATATGGAGTTGATCACTTACTTGATTTTCGAATGTATGGGTGGGACTTAGTGTTTTTGGGGCATCATGTATGGTGCGAATCGTTCATTTATTTGCAATACGATAAGTGCTCTATTTCAGAAATGACTTTGTGTTTTGTCTTCATTCTTGTTAGAATTAAATTGTCATACTACTGTCTTAAAAAAAAAGATTTTCATGTTATGAATCAAAGTTTTATAGAAATAAAAAAAACAGATATTTGTCTCTTGTCACAATATATTTATGGTATGTAAAAAAGTCTTATTGGAAAAATTATATATCTATATATTTAAATATACATTTAGATACATACATATACAACATTCCCTTTTCACGTGTATATGATTTTAACAGGTTCACACGTTATGTGACATCTACATCTTGTGGTCACACAAAGGTACTGCACTGTCGAGTATCCTTTTTATATGTAGTATTTTTGTAGAATCTAATAAACAGAATATACAATATATATAATATAAATCTATCAATGTATTTCTCACGTGTTCACTACCTCTTTTTGTGAAAACCAACCGAAAAAATAAATTATTTACAGTCACACCAAAGAAGACTCCCCCACTGTGATTGAATTTATTATTTTTATTCTGTTCTATTTGAAAATGTATAAGTATTTTATTTCAGAAATGACTTTGTTTTTAAATATTCACTCTAGGGCAAATGCCTGAAGGTGAGGAGACTGGTGTGTAGGTTTTTCTCGTGCTTTTACACAGATAAAATAATAATAAAGATAATAATGATTCTTACAAATGAATGAATCAATGCACAATTAAATTAAACTGGAGAAAGTTTTATTTGAATTTAAATGTATTTACAATAGCATTGATAAAAAATAAACTCATCTTGATAAATCACACTTAACTGATGTATAATACATATGTGTATATGCATATGTGCATGTATATTTGTGTATGTATGTATATGGTTTTCACAGGTTCTCATGTCTTTAGGGGTTTAGGGTCTTTGAGGGGCTCGTCCCGATCGCGACGTAAGTGGTCCGGCGTCTCTGTCATGTTCCACTTCAAAATGAGCCCTGTTGAGTTTTGGCACAAGTGGCGCGAGTGAGGCATCACATATGGTTCGGTGCCTATACCCGGGGCCTTGTGGGTCCCACGGAGACCAGAGCGGGCCCAGGTAGGGTGTCGGGGGGCGGGCTTTGGATCGCGGGCGGTCCCGTCTCTCTAACACCACCAGGAGCCGAGTTACAGGGTCGATCCCACCAATAGCCCTATAAGCGTTAGGGTTAGGGTTAGGTTTGTGTTAGGTTATAGGGATAAATGCGAAGATTGATCACCTTTGAATTGATCGACCCCCCATATCTTGTGATCCGTATCTGCTAGAGAGCTGAAACGTGGTTTATCATACTCCTTGGCCCCTCCCCAGTCGATTGCACTTGGTTTCGTCGGTCTAGCGCCACCAGGTGCCGAGATATGGAGTTGATCACTTACTTGATTTTCGAATGTATGGGTGGGACTTAGTGTTTTTGGGTGGGTTGGACTTAGTGTTTTTTGGGAATTTTGGACTTAGTCATATGGTTGGTCTTAGTGTTTTTGTGGGGGTTGGACTTAGTGTTTTTTAGGAATTTTGGACTTAGTCATATGGTTGGACTTAGTCTTTTTTGGGAATTTTGGACTTAGTCATATGGTTGCACTTAGTGTTTTTGTGGGGGTTGGACTTAGTGTTTTTGGGGAATTTTGGACTTAGTCAATGGTTAGGGTTAGGGTTAGAGTTAGGGTTAGAGTTAGAGTTAGGTTATAGGGATAAATGCGAAGATTGATCACCTTTGAATTGATCGACCCCCCATATCTTGTGATCCGTATCTGCTAGAGAGCTGAAACGTGGTTTATCATACTCCTTGGCCCCTCCCCAGTCGATTGCACTTGGTTTCGTCGGTCTAGCGCCACCAGGTGCCGAGATATGGAGTTGATCACTTACTTGATTTTCGAATGTATGGGTGGGACTTAGTGTTTTTGGGGCATCATGTATGGTGCGAATCGTTCATTTATTTGCAATACGATAAGTGCTCTATTTCAGAAATGACTTTGTGTTTTGTCTTCATTCTTGTTAGAATTAAATTGTCATACTACTGTCTTAAAAAAAAAGATTTTCATGTTATGAATCAAAGTTTTATAGAAATAAAAAAAACAGATATTTGTCTCTTGTCACAATATATTTATGGTATGTAAAAAAGTCTTATTGGAAAAATTATATATCTATATATTTAAATATACATTTAGATACATACATATACAACATTCCCTTTTCACGTGTATATGATTTTAACAGGTTCACACGTTATGTGACATCTACATCTTGTGGTCACACAAAGGTACTGCACTGTCGAGTATCCTTTTTATATGTAGTATTTTTGTAGAATCTAATAAACAGAATATACAATATATATAATATAAATCTATCAATGTATTTCTCACGTGTTCACTACCTCTTTTTGTGAAAACCAACCGAAAAAATAAATTATTTACAGTCACACCAAAGAAGACTCCCCCACTGTGATTGAATTTATTATTTTTATTCTGTTCTATTTGAAAATGTATAAGTATTTTATTTCAGAAATGACTTTGTTTTTAAATATTCACTCTAGGGCAAATGCCTGAAGGTGAGGAGACTGGTGTGTAGGTTTTTCTCGTGCTTTTACACAGATAAAATAATAATAAAGATAATAATGATTCTTACAAATGAATGAATCAATGCACAATTAAATTAAACTGGAGAAAGTTTTATTTGAATTTAAATGTATTTACAATAGCATTGATAAAAAATAAACTCATCTTGATAAATCACACTTAACTGATGTATAATACATATGTGTATATGCATATGTGCATGTATATTTGTGTATGTATGTATATGGTTTTCACAGGTTCTCATGTCTTTAGGGGTTTAGGGTCTTTGAGGGGCTCGTCCCGATCGCGACGTAAGTGGTCCGGCGTCTCTGTCATGTTCCACTTCAAAATGAGCCCTGTTGAGTTTTGGCACAAGTGGCGCGAGTGAGGCATCACATATGGTTCGGTGCCTATACCCGGGGCCTTGTGGGTCCCACGGAGACCAGAGCGGGCCCAGGTAGGGTGTCGGGGGGCGGGCTTTGGATCGCGGGCGGTCCCGTCTCTCTAACACCACCAGGAGCCGAGTTACAGGGTCGATCCCACCAATAGCCCTATAAGCGTTAGGGTTAGGGTTTGTGTTAGGTTATAGGGATAAATGCGAAGATTGATCACCTTTGAATTGATCGACCCCCCATATCTTGTGATCCGTATCTGCTAGAGAGCTGAAACGTGGTTTATCATACTCCTTGGCCCCTCCCCAGTCGATTGCACTTGGTTTCGTCGGTCTAGCGCCACCAGGTGCCGAGATATGGAGTTGATCACTTACTTGATTTTCGAATGTATGGGTGGGACTTAGTGTTTTTGGGTGGGTTGGACTTAGTGTTTTTTGGGAATTTTGGACTTAGTCATATGGTTGGTCTTAGTGTTTTTGTGGGGGTTGGACTTAGTGTTTTTTAGGAATTTTGGACTTAGTCATATGGTTGGACTTAGTCTTTTTTGGGAATTTTGGACTTAGTCATATGGTTGCACTTAGTGTTTTTGTGGGGGTTGGACTTAGTGTTTTTGGGGAATTTTGGACTTAGTCAATGGTTAGGGTTAGGGTTAGAGTTAGGGTTAGAGTTAGAGTTAGGTTATAGGGATAAATGCGAAGATTGATCACCTTTGAATTGATCGACCCCCCATATCTTGTGATCCGTATCTGCTAGAGAGCTGAAACGTGGTTTATCATACTCCTTGGCCCCTCCCCAGTCGATTGCACTTGGTTTCGTCGGTCTAGCGCCACCAGGTGCCGAGATATGGAGTTGATCACTTACTTGATTTTCGAATGTATGGGTGGGACTTAGTGTTTTTGGGGCATCATGTATGGTGCGAATCGTTCATTTATTTGCAATACGATAAGTGCTCTATTTCAGAAATGACTTTGTGTTTTGTCTTCATTCTTGTTAGAATTAAATTGTCATACTACTGTCTTAAAAAAAAAGATTTTCATGTTATGAATCAAAGTTTTATAGAAATAAAAAAAACAGATATTTGTCTCTTGTCACAATATATTTATGGTATGTAAAAAAGTCTTATTGGAAAAATTATATATCTATATATTTAAATATACATTTAGATACATACATATACAACATTCCCTTTTCACGTGTATATGATTTTAACAGGTTCACACGTTATGTGACATCTACATCTTGTGGTCACACAAAGGTACTGCACTGTCGAGTATCCTTTTTATATGTAGTATTTTTGTAGAATCTAATAAACAGAATATACAATATATATAATATAAATCTATCAATGTATTTCTCACGTGTTCACTACCTCTTTTTGTGAAAACCAACCGAAAAAATAAATTATTTACAGTCACACCAAAGAAGACTCCCCCACTGTGATTGAATTTATTATTTTTATTCTGTTCTATTTGAAAATGTATAAGTATTTTATTTCAGAAATGACTTTGTTTTTAAATATTCACTCTAGGGCAAATGCCTGAAGGTGAGGAGACTGGTGTGTAGGTTTTTCTCGTGCTTTTACACAGATAAAATAATAATAAAGATAATAATGATTCTTACAAATGAATGAATCAATGCACAATTAAATTAAACTGGAGAAAGTTTTATTTGAATTTAAATGTATTTACAATAGCATTGATAAAAAATAAACTCATCTTGATAAATCACACTTAACTGATGTATAATACATATGTGTATATGCATATGTGCATGTATATTTGTGTATGTATGTATATGGTTTTCACAGGTTCTCATGTCTTTAGGGGTTTAGGGTCTTTGAGGGGCTCGTCCCGATCGCGACGTAAGTGGTCCGGCGTCTCTGTCATGTTCCACTTCAAAATGAGCCCTGTTGAGTTTTGGCACAAGTGGCGCGAGTGAGGCATCACATATGGTTCGGTGCCTATACCCGGGGCCTTGTGGGTCCCACGGAGACCAGAGCGGGCCCAGGTAGGGTGTCGGGGGGCGGGCTTTGGATCGCGGGCGGTCCCGTCTCTCTAACACCACCAGGAGCCGAGTTACAGGGTCGATCCCACCAATAGCCCTATAAGCGTTAGGGTTAGGGTTTGTGTTAGGTTATAGGGATAAATGCGAAGATTGATCACCTTTGAATTGATCGACCCCCCATATCTTGTGATCCGTATCTGCTAGAGAGCTGAAACGTGGTTTATCATACTCCTTGGCCCCTCCCCAGTCGATTGCACTTGGTTTCGTCGGTCTAGCGCCACCAGGTGCCGAGATATGGAGTTGATCACTTACTTGATTTTCGAATGTATGGGTGGGACTTAGTGTTTTTGGGTGGGTTGGACTTAGTGTTTTTTGGGAATTTTGGACTTAGTCATATGGTTGGTCTTAGTGTTTTTGTGGGGGTTGGACTTAGTGTTTTTTAGGAATTTTGGACTTAGTCATATGGTTGGACTTAGTCTTTTTTGGGAATTTTGGACTTAGTCATATGGTTGCACTTAGTGTTTTTGTGGGGGTTGGACTTAGTGTTTTTGGGGAATTTTGGACTTAGTCAATGGTTAGGGTTAGGGTTAGAGTTAGGGTTAGAGTTAGAGTTAGGTTATAGGGATAAATGCGAAGATTGATCACCTTTGAATTGATCGACCCCCCATATCTTGTGATCCGTATCTGCTAGAGAGCTGAAACGTGGTTTATCATACTCCTTGGCCCCTCCCCAGTCGATTGCACTTGGTTTCGTCGGTCTAGCGCCACCAGGTGCCGAGATATGGAGTTGATCACTTACTTGATTTTCGAATGTATGGGTGGGACTTAGTGTTTTTGGGGCATCATGTATGGTGCGAATCGTTCATTTATTTGCAATACGATAAGTGCTCTATTTCAGAAATGACTTTGTGTTTTGTCTTCATTCTTGTTAGAATTAAATTGTCATACTACTGTCTTAAAAAAAAAGATTTTCATGTTATGAATCAAAGTTTTATAGAAATAAAAAAAACAGATATTTGTCTCTTGTCACAATATATTTATGGTATGTAAAAAAGTCTTATTGGAAAAATTATATATCTATATATTTAAATATACATTTAGATACATACATATACAACATTCCCTTTTCACGTGTATATGATTTTAACAGGTTCACACGTTATGTGACATCTACATCTTGTGGTCACACAAAGGTACTGCACTGTCGAGTATCCTTTTTATATGTAGTATTTTTGTAGAATCTAATAAACAGAATATACAATATATATAATATAAATCTATCAATGTATTTCTCACGTGTTCACTACCTCTTTTTGTGAAAACCAACCGAAAAAATAAATTATTTACAGTCACACCAAAGAAGACTCCCCCACTGTGATTGAATTTATTATTTTTATTCTGTTCTATTTGAAAATGTATAAGTATTTTATTTCAGAAATGACTTTGTTTTTAAATATTCACTCTAGGGCAAATGCCTGAAGGTGAGGAGACTGGTGTGTAGGTTTTTCTCGTGCTTTTACACAGATAAAATAATAATAAAGATAATAATGATTCTTACAAATGAATGAATCAATGCACAATTAAATTAAACTGGAGAAAGTTTTATTTGAATTTAAATGTATTTACAATAGCATTGATAAAAAATAAACTCATCTTGATAAATCACACTTAACTGATGTATAATACATATGTGTATATGCATATGTGCATGTATATTTGTGTATGTATGTATATGGTTTTCACAGGTTCTCATGTCTTTAGGGGTTTAGGGTCTTTGAGGGGCTCGTCCCGATCGCGACGTAAGTGGTCCGGCGTCTCTGTCATGTTCCACTTCAAAATGAGCCCTGTTGAGTTTTGGCACAAGTGGCGCGAGTGAGGCATCACATATGGTTCGGTGCCTATACCCGGGGCCTTGTGGGTCCCACGGAGACCAGAGCGGGCCCAGGTAGGGTGTCGGGGGGCGGGCTTTGGATCGCGGGCGGTCCCGTCTCTCTAACACCACCAGGAGCCGAGTTACAGGGTCGATCCCACCAATAGCCCTATAAGCGTTAGGGTTAGGGTTAGGGTTTGTGTTAGGTTATAGGGATAAATGCGAAGATTGATCACCTTTGAATTGATCGACCCCCCATATCTTGTGATCCGTATCTGCTAGAGAGCTGAAACGTGGTTTATCATACTCCTTGGCCCCTCCCCAGTCGATTGCACTTGGTTTCGTCGGTCTAGCGCCACCAGGTGCCGAGATATGGAGTTGATCACTTACTTGATTTTCGAATGTATGGGTGGGACTTAGTGTTTTTGGGTGGGTTGGACTTAGTGTTTTTTGGGAATTTTGGACTTAGTCATATGGTTGGTCTTAGTGTTTTTGTGGGGGTTGGACTTAGTGTTTTTTAGGAATTTTGGACTTAGTCATATGGTTGGACTTAGTCTTTTTTGGAATTTTGGACTTAGTCATATGGTTGCACTTAGTGTTTTTGTGGGGGTTGGACTTAGTGTTTTTGGGGAATTTTGGACTTAGTCAATGGTTAGGGTTAGGGTTAGAGTTAGGGTTAGAGTTAGAGTTAGGTTATAGGGATAAATGCGAAGATTGATCACCTTTGAATTGATCGACCCCCCATATCTTGTGATCCGTATCTGCTAGAGAGCTGAAACGTGGTTTATCATACTCCTTGGCCCCTCCCCAGTCGATTGCACTTGGTTTCGTCGGTCTAGCGCCACCAGGTGCCGAGATATGGAGTTGATCACTTACTTGATTTTCGAATGTATGGGTGGGACTTAGTGTTTTTGGGGCATCATGTATGGTGCGAATCGTTCATTTATTTGCAATACGATAAGTGCTCTATTTCAGAAATGACTTTGTGTTTTGTCTTCATTCTTGTTAGAATTAAATTGTCATACTACTGTCTTAAAAAAAAAGATTTTCATGTTATGAATCAAAGTTTTATAGAAATAAAAAAAACAGATATTTGTCTCTTGTCACAATATATTTATGGTATGTAAAAAAGTCTTATTGGAAAAATTATATATCTATATATTTAAATATACATTTAGATACATACATATACAACATTCCCTTTTCACGTGTATATGATTTTAACAGGTTCACACGTTATGTGACATCTACATCTTGTGGTCACACAAAGGTACTGCACTGTCGAGTATCCTTTTTATATGTAGTATTTTTGTAGAATCTAATAAACAGAATATACAATATATATAATATAAATCTATCAATGTATTTCTCACGTGTTCACTACCTCTTTTTGTGAAAACCAACCGAAAAAATAAATTATTTACAGTCACACCAAAGAAGACTCCCCCACTGTGATTGAATTTATTATTTTTATTCTGTTCTATTTGAAAATGTATAAGTATTTTATTTCAGAAATGACTTTGTTTTTAAATATTCACTCTAGGGCAAATGCCTGAAGGTGAGGAGACTGGTGTGTAGGTTTTTCTCGTGCTTTTACACAGATAAAATAATAATAAAGATAATAATGATTCTTACAAATGAATGAATCAATGCACAATTAAATTAAACTGGAGAAAGTTTTATTTGAATTTAAATGTATTTACAATAGCATTGATAAAAAATAAACTCATCTTGATAAATCACACTTAACTGATGTATAATACATATGTGTATATGCATATGTGCATGTATATTTGTGTATGTATGTATATGGTTTTCACAGGTTCTCATGTCTTTAGGGGTTTAGGGTCTTTGAGGGGCTCGTCCCGATCGCGACGTAAGTGGTCCGGCGTCTCTGTCATGTTCCACTTCAAAATGAGCCCTGTTGAGTTTTGGCACAAGTGGCGCGAGTGAGGCAACACATATGGTTCGGTGCCTATACCCGGGGCCTTGTGGGTCCCACGGAGACCAGAGCGGGCCCAGGTAGGGTGTCGGGGGGCGGGCTTTGGATCGCGGGCGGTCCCGTCTCTCTAACACCACCAGGAGCCGAGTTACAGGGTCGATCCCACCAATAGCCCTATAAGCGTTAGGGTTAGGGTTAGGGTTTGTGTTAGGTTATAGGGATAAATGCGAAGATTGATCACCTTTGAATTGATCGACCCCCCATATCTTGTGATCCGTATCTGCTAGAGAGCTGAAACGTGGTTTATCATACTCCTTGGCCCCTCCCCAGTCGATTGCACTTGGTTTCGTCGGTCTAGCGCCACCAGGTGCCGAGATATGGAGTTGATCACTTACTTGATTTTCGAATGTATGGGTGGGACTTAGTGTTTTTGGGTGGGTTGGACTTAGTGTTTTTTGGGAATTTTGGACTTAGTCATATGGTTGGTCTTAGTGTTTTTGTGGGGGTTGGACTTAGTGTTTTTTAGGAATTTTGGACTTAGTCATATGGTTGGACTTAGTCTTTTTTGGGAATTTTGGACTTAGTCATATGGTTGCACTTAGTGTTTTTGTGGGGGTTGGACTTAGTGTTTTTGGGGAATTTTGGACTTAGTCAATGGTTAGGGTTAGGGTTAGAGTTAGGGTTAGAGTTAGAGTTAGGTTATAGGGATAAATGCGAAGATTGATCACCTTTGAATTGATCGACCCCCCATATCTTGTGATCCGTATCTGCTAGAGAGCTGAAACGTGGTTTATCATACTCCTTGGCCCCTCCCCAGTCGATTGCACTTGGTTTCGTCGGTCTAGCGCCACCAGGTGCCGAGATATGGAGTTGATCACTTACTTGATTTTCGAATGTATGGGTGGGACTTAGTGTTTTTGGGGCATCATGTATGGTGCGAATCGTTCATTTATTTGCAATACGATAAGTGCTCTATTTCAGAAATGACTTTGTGTTTTGTCTTCATTCTTGTTAGAATTAAATTGTCATACTACTGTCTTAAAAAAAAAGATTTTCATGTTATGAATCAAAGTTTTATAGAAATAAAAAAAACAGATATTTGTCTCTTGTCACAATATATTTATGGTATGTAAAAAAGTCTTATTGGAAAAATTATATATCTATATATTTAAATATACATTTAGATACATACATATACAACATTCCCTTTTCACGTGTATATGATTTTAACAGGTTCACACGTTATGTGACATCTACATCTTGTGGTCACACAAAGGTACTGCACTGTCGAGTATCCTTTTTATATGTAGTATTTTTGTAGAATCTAATAAACAGAATATACAATATATATAATATAAATCTATCAATGTATTTCTCACGTGTTCACTACCTCTTTTTGTGAAAACCAACCGAAAAAATAAATTATTTACAGTCACACCAAAGAAGACTCCCCCACTGTGATTGAATTTATTATTTTTATTCTGTTCTATTTGAAAATGTATAAGTATTTTATTTCAGAAATGACTTTGTTTTTAAATATTCACTCTAGGGCAAATGCCTGAAGGTGAGGAGACTGGTGTGTAGGTTTTTCTCGTGCTTTTACACAGATAAAATAATAATAAAGATAATAATGATTCTTACAAATGAATGAATCAATGCACAATTAAATTAAACTGGAGAAAGTTTTATTTGAATTTAAATGTATTTACAATAGCATTGATAAAAAATAAACTCATCTTGATAAATCACACTTAACTGATGTATAATACATATGTGTATATGCATATGTGCATGTA
>NW_026775162.1:0-4000 GCF_963082965.1 Carassius carassius | reverse complement strand
TTTTCAGTTCTCTTTCTCAAAAATCCCGGGAACCATTGTTCTTTATGTGTTTTATTGCCTTATTCAAGTGTTTTAACATTTTTAGTTTTTCACTAACCACGCATAACATTTTTTTTTCTCAAAAACACAATCATGTACATTCATGCATTTCACATATTATTATAGCCCAGTATGTGCTGATTACAGTGAGATTAGACTTTAGCCATTTTTAGATATTTATAAGAAACTGAAAAAAGCACAAATGTCAGGGCATGACAAAACTTCTCCAGGCCCCAAAAATACCCTTAGACTCCAGAGGGATAATGTTGTACATTATAGGGGTTGCAAGAGTACTGATTTCTACTAGTCGATTTTTTTTATTAAAAAAAATACTTGAGTTACTCGACTACTCGTGGGTAATGCTATTGTAATATATCATAATATATCACTATCCCCAGTGGGGGGGGTTCTTTTTTGTGGGGAAGAAGGACAGGTCTCTTCGACCTTGTATTGATTACCGGGAACTGAACAGCATCACAGTAAATAATACTTATCCTTTGCCGTTGATGTCTTCAGCCTTCGAGAGGTTGCAGGGAGTGTCGATCTTCACGAAATTGGACTTACGTGATGCTTATTATTTGGTCCATATTAGGGAGGGGTATGAAAGGAAGACCGCTTTTAATACCCCCAGGGTATTAATACTTGGTCATGCCCTTCGGGTTGTCCAACTCCCCAGCGGTCTTCCAGGCATTCGTCAACAACGTGTTGCAAAATATGGTCGATCAATTCATATATGTCTACCTGGATGACATATTGATTTTTTTCCTCTTCTCTCCAGGAACACGTGCAGCACGTCCGACGAGTGCTTCAAAGGTTGTTAGAGAATGGGCTATTTGTCAAGGCGGAGAAATGCACTTTTCATGCACAGTCTGTTCCTTTTCTGGGGTACATTGTGTCGACTGAGGGCATGCTTATGGATCCTGAGAAGGTTAAGGCTGTGGTAGAATGGCCAAGTCCAGATTCCCCTAAGGCCCTACAGAGGTTACCGGTGTTTTATTCGCAACTTCAGCCAACTAGCCACACCTCTGACCGCCTTGACCGCCCCCCAGATCTACGTTCAGGTGGTCAGACACAGCTGAGGTAGTGTTTGCCAAACTGAAGGGTTGCTTTGTTTCAACCCCCATCTTAATTACCCCTGATCCATTACGCCAGTTTGTGATGGAGGTCGACGCGTCGGAGGTGGGGGTAGGTGCAGTGCTATCCCAACGTTCTCCCACAGACGACAAGGTGCACTTTTTTTCCCACCAATTATCCCCTGCTGAACATAATTGTGATATTGGTAACCGAGAGTTGTTGCCAGTCAAGATGACACTGGAGGAATGGCTCCACTGGTTAGAAGGATTGGGGGGCCCTTTTATAGTATGGAGCGATCATAAGAATCTAGAATACTTTAGAACTGCCAAAAGGTTGAACTCCAGGCAGGTTCGATGGGCACTTTCATAGATCATGTCTTTCGTTTACATGGCCTCCCGACAGACGTGGTTTCCGACAGAGGACCGCAGTTTGTGTCCAAATTTTGACGAGTATTTTGTAGATTGCTGGGAGCGACTATAAGTCTGTCCACAGGGTTTCATCCCCAGAGCAATGTTCCGTCTCTAATAAGATTGCTCCCATTGCGCCCGTTCACTGTCATCAAGATCATTAGTCCGGTGGCAATCCGCCTTAAACTTCCTCCAGCGTACAGGAGAATTTATCCCGCCTTTCATATATCTAAAATAAAGCCTGTGTTTCATTCTCCGATTAATCCGCCTGCCCCAGTCCCATCCAATCACCCCCCCCCCCCCAACAAACATACATTTATGTGCACTTTTCCTTGCCCAAGACATCAAAACATATGGATTTGATGGAATATTGGAATATATTGTCAATGACATAAAAGTCCTTAAAAACAAGGGTATACAAGGACCTGCTGGTTTTCTGCGTGGAAGCATTGTCCAAGTTATGGGAGATAATCTTGGTTAACATGGCCTTTTTTGGATTTGTTGAATCTTTTAGAGCTCGGAATAACTAGGTTTTGTCTCGCTGAAAGGGAACCTTATCAAACTGTATTCTGTGAAGATTAGCCAAATGTAACTTTCCGCACCAAAGAAACACACTTACGACACTGTGAAGCTCTACAATCAGCCCCAACACTACAACATGTATGTCTGTTATACAACCTGCAGTACTTTAATATATCAGCAAACTTTTCTGTAGACACAATTCATGATATTTTAGAGGGGGTTACTCAGTTTGAATTAAAACTTGTTTAAAATATGTTCAAGCTAATTTTTACACAGCGAAAGAGTTGGATGCCAGATTAAATTTAATGAATTATGGGTACATGGAGAGGAGAAATTGGCCCAAACACAATTTCTTCAAGACTCAAACTAAATGTTTCAAGAACATAACTAAGATGCTTGCCAAAAAACATCAGAATTTCACGGCATATAACTGGAAAGCCTTTAACCATGACAGAATTATATTGACATGACCAGGAAAGAATGTCTGCTAGTGACTTGAATGAAAGTGTTCAGATTGCCTCGGAGTTGAACATTCCTCCAGAAACGAATGTTCTCTCAGTGAAATGGGTGAAGTATATATTTCTTTTGTTTTGTTGTACCCTACTGTTATCTTCTTCAAATGTAGCTGTGACTTGTTCATGTCTCTGTGAAGTTAATGAGTTTGTTTTATCCATTTTGTATTTCTGTGCAACCCCTCATGAATTTGACTTAACTGTTGTTTTAAAGTAGCCACATTTTTTTTACCAGTTTTTAAATAAAAATGAGTTATTATATCTGTCTGAAGACTCTTGAGTTTAGATGTGATAATGTACATTGACACCACAGAACAAAATACGAATAAATTATGCACTAAAACGAACAATTTCTTGATAACACTTTTAGAGAAATCCATAAGAAAAACAACACCACCAAAAGGTGTTAAATGACCCCAGTGTAAAACTTTAATAACAATAGTAAGTGTAATGATCTACACTCTCCATGTCATTTTTCAGCACTATAAGGTGCCTATTTAACACCGTAAATTCAACACCACAAACAGTGTACTTTTAATTCTGGACAGATTGGGACCATATATGATCTTTAAGAGTGTTAAAATGAACACTTTAAGTATTAAATGGACACTGCTGATTCGACTGTACGAGGCGACGAATTCACCACTAGAGTGCACACAGACAGCGTGAACACACACCCGGAGCAGTGGCATCCAGGAGCAGTTAGGGGTTTGGTTCTTGCTCAAGGGTCTCTCCTCAGTCGTGGTATTGAGAGTGCTAGATATTCTTCCCCTTCACCTACAATCCCTGCTGGACCTGAGACTCAAACCCATGACCTTCGGGTTATAAGTCTGACTTGCTAGCCATTAGGCCACAACTGCCCCAGTGATGTCTACAGACTACTATTAAAAGTTATGTAAGGATTATGCGTGTGTAATTTTGTCTACATAAGATATAACATACTACTTAAAGTGTGCATGATTTACACTTTACTATCCCATGAGGCCACGGGAGAGGATTTATGAATGCCAGTGATGCTATGCAACTGATGCTGGTAGGTGATGTGACAGACAACATGGCAAATGTATAAAAACAGGTTACATTCATACTATATAGAACATACATACCTATTTTTTGTTGTTGTTGTTGATGCAGCCACAGTCCCATGCGTCATTTCTAATTGAATCAGATGTTATGAACAAATCATCTGACTGAATGATTCAATAAATCATTTAATTCTGGTTATTTGTTTAATCTATGTTGTGAGGACCAAATGTCTCCACAGAGGAAACTTTTTGACATTGTGGGGCCATTTCGTCAGTTCATTTAATAATTTTTCATTATTAATTCTTTCAATAAATAAAATAAAAATGTGCTAAAAAAAATAGACAATTTTTTTATTATCATTGTGGTAAGGATACCTTGGCCAGATCATCCCCCTTGAGAGAGGGGGGGGGGGGGGGGGGG